>NC_062232.1:121126408-121432189 GCF_902686445.1 Sciurus carolinensis | reverse complement strand
AAACAAAAGAAACAATACAAAAAATTGACAAAATAAATAGTTGGTTCTTCGAAAAATAAACAAAATTGATAAACCCTTAGCCACACTAACAAAGAGAAGACGAGAGAAAACCCAAATCACTAAAGTTCACAATGAAGAAGGAAATATCACAACAGACACAACTGCAATACAAAACATAATTAGAAGCTATTTTGAAAATCTATACTCCAACAAAATAGAAAATTTTGAAGACATCAACAGGTTTCTAGAGACATATGAATTGCCTAAATTGAACGAGGAGGACATACACAATTTAAATAGACCAATTTCAAGTAATGAAATAGAAGAAGTCATCAAAAGCCTACCAACAAAGAAAAGTCCAGGACCTGATGGTTTCTCAGCCGAGTTCTACAAAACCTTTAAAGAAGAGCTCATTCCAATACTCCTCAAAGTATTCCATGAAATAGAAGAGGAGGGAACCCTCCCAAACTCATTCTCTGAAGCCAATATTACCCTGATACCTAAACCAGACAGACACACATCGAGGAAAGAAAATTTCAGATCAATATCCTTAATGAACATCGACGCAAAAATTCTCAACAAAATTTTAGCAAATCACATACAAAAACATATTAAAAAGATAGTGCACCATGATCAAGTGGGTTTTATCCCAGGGATGCAAGGTTGGTTTAACATCAGGAAATCAATAAATGTAATTTACCATATCAATAGACTTAAAGTCAAGAATCACATGATTATCTCAATAGATGCAGAAAAAGCATTTGATAAAATACAGCATCCCTTCATGCTCAAAACACTAGAAAAAATAGGGATAGTGGGAACATTCCTTAACATTGTAAGGCCATCTATGCTAAGCCTATGGCTAATATCATTCTAAATGGTGAAAAACTGAAAGCATTCCCCCTAAAAACTGGAACAAGGCAGGGATGCCCTCTTTCACCACTTCTTTTCAATATCATCCTTGAAACTCTAGCCAGAGCAATTAGACAGACCAAAGAAATTAAAGGGATACGAATAGGAAAAGAAGAACTCAAACTATCCCTATTTGTTGATGATATGATTATATACTTAGAGGAACCAGGAAATTCCACCAGAAAACTTTTATATCTCATAAGTGAATTCAGTAAAGTAGCAGGATATAAGATCAATGCACATAAATCTAAGGCATTTTTATACATAAGTGATGAATCTTCAGAAAGAGAAATTAGGAAAACTACCCCATTCACAATAGCATCGAAAAAAATAAAATACTTGGGAATCAATCTCACAAAAGAGGTGAAAGATCTCTACAATGAGAACTACAGAACACTAAAGAAAGAAATTAAAGAACACCTTAGAAGATGGAAAGATCTCCCATGTTCTTGGATAGGAAGAATTAATATTGTCAAAATGGCTATACAACCAAAAGTGCTATACAGATTCAATGCAATTCCAATTAAAATCCCAATGATGTACCTTACAGAAATAGAGCAAGCAATTATGAAATTCATCTGGAAGAATAAAAAACCCAGAATAGCTAAAGCAATCCTTGGCAGAAAGAGTGAAGCAGGGGGTATCGCAATACCAGATCTTCAACTCTACTACAAAGCAATAGTAACAAAAATGGCATGGTTTTGGTACCAAAATAGAAAGGTGGTTCAATGGTACAGAATAGAGGACACGGACACAAATCCAAATAAATACAATTTTCTCATAGTAGACAAAGGGGCCAAAAATATGCAATGGAGAAAGATAGCCTCTTCAACAAATGGTGCTGGGAGAATTGGAAATCCATATGCAACAGAATGAAACTAAACCCATATCTCTCACCATGCACGAAACTAAACTCAAAATGGATTAAGGACCTCGGAATCAGACCAGAGACCTTGCATCTTATAGAAGAAAAAGTAGGTCCAGAGCTTCAACATGTCGGCTTAGGACCAGACTTCCTCAACAGGACTCCCATAGCACAAGAAATAAAAGCAAGAATCAATAACTGGGATAGATTGAAACTAAAATCTTTCTCTCAGCAAAGGAATCTATCAGCAATGCAAAGAAAGAGCCTACAGAGTGGGAGAAAATCTTTGCCAATCATACTTCAGATAGAGCACTAATCTCCAGAATCTATAAAGAACTCAAAAAACTCTACACCAAGAATGCAAATAATCCAATCGACACATGGGGTAAGGAAAGGAATAGACATTTCACAGAAGAAGATCTATAAGTAATCAACAAACATATGGAAAAATGTTCAACATCTCTAGTAATAAGTGAATTGCAAATCAAAACCACCCTAAGATTCCATCTCACCCCAATTAGAATGGTGATTATCAAGAATACAAGCAACAACAGGTGTTGGTGAGGGTGTGGGGAGAAATGTACACTCATACATTGCTGGTGGGGTTGCAAATTAGTGCAGCCACTCTGGAAAGCAGTATGGAGATTCCTTAGAAAACTTGGAATGGAACCACCATTTGACCTAGCTATCCCACTCCTTGGCCTATACCCAAAGGACTTCAAATCAGCAGACTACAGAGATACAGCCACATCAATGTTCATAGCTGCTCAGTTCACAATAGCCAGATTGTGGAACCAACCTAGATGTCCTTCAATTTATGAATGGATAAAGAAACTGGTATATATATATATACAATGGAATACTACTCAGCCATAAAGAATGATAAATTTATGGCATTTTCAGGCAAATGGATGAAATTGGAGAATATCATGCTAAGTGAGATAAGCCAATCTCAAAAAACCAAAGGACGAATGATATCGCTAATAAGTGGATGATGACACAAAATGGGGAGTTGGAGGGGTTAGTGTTAGGGTTAGGGTTAGGTTTAGGGTTAGGGATAAGGAGGGTAGTAAGAATGGAGGAAGGAAGGACTGTATAGAGGGAAAAGAAGGGTGGGAGGGGTGAGGGGGAGGGGAAAAATAATAGCAGAATGAATCAACCAACATTACCCTATGTAAATTTATGATTACACAAATGGTATGCCTTTACTCCATGTACAAACAGAGAAACAACATGTATCCCATTTCTTTACAATAAAAAAAAAATAATAACCTTTCCTCCTCTACAGTTGTTCTGATCTGGTCCTTAGTCACAGCAACAAAAAAGCTAACTTAAACACTAGACAAACACTTTACCCCATAGTTATATTCCCAGCCCAGTGGCAAGGAGTTTTTTGAGAGAGTTATGTAAATGAATCTCTCAGAATGGATGCTTAGACTGAAGAAGAAATCTTTGCCCTGTATAAAGACTGAACAAAGGTTATCTTGTAAAGAGAAGTCTCAAAAATCGTTTGTACAAAATGGCACATTCTGCATATATTGAGATCAACCTCTGCTACGTTCTGCTTGCTCAGTTAAAGACTCCATGATGATTGGGATGAAGGTAACTCATGGACTTCCTCTCACCAAGATGATATGGTTACTATAACTAGTGAGTGACAAAACTGCTAAGAGCAGAGACCAAAATGTGTATGCTTTCTGTTACTACAAAGAAGCCAGTTACCCACAGCAAGGTTTACTTTCATTGGGTTTCTTCTACCATTGTAGTACTGTGATACTGACTTTCAAATGAAATTTACTCTGGATTCCCACATCATTACCTTGCCTATATATAAATTCATAAATTAACATTCTCTGATGGTCTACCCAACAAAGGCTTGGTCCTTCTATATCATGGAAGTGGCTTCCCTGTTAAAATTATAAACTAATCTATTGAACTCCCAATTAAGGAAGCAGCAAGTAGATGATCTTTGGAGTTTGAAGTGCTATCCTGCAGAATATCGTATAAACTGTGAATCATATACAAATGTTTCTCCCATGCCAGAATACGTGGGACATGGAATCATGGAAGCCTGAGAAAGAAAAGACTCTTAGTCCATTATATGAATCTACATCAAGTCACAAATTTTGGCTAATGTCCCTTCTTGCAAAACAATCAGGGACTTGAAAAGAAAAAGATTTGAGAACATGTGGTGAGATTTGGAGAAAAGATATGCAAAAAATCATCTCAGAACTCTTCCAGAGGATGAAAATAATTGCAGCCCTTGTGAATCTCACAGAAAACCTCCAATTGCAAACAAAGTTCTAACTTTTATGAACTATTTCAAATGTACAAAAAGTCATCAATAAAATACAATAAAAACCTGTGTACTCATTAGCCAGATTAAGAAATGAAAATATTTTCGCTACCATTTAAGGTCCCTGGGCAACCTCCCAAATTTTCATCTTCCTTATTCTTTAGATTCCTCTCCCCAAAGTCCCTCAATTTGTCTTTTCATCCTGTCCCCCATGGCTTCACAGGTTTAGCACATGTGTCTATATCAGTATAAAATGTGTAGCATTAATTTTCATGACTTTATATTTTATATACATGGGAGCATGTTATCTGGATCCTTCTGCAAGTCAACTTGTTTTATTTATAATTTTCTTCAAGATTAGTAAAACTATCCTTATTTAATATTCATTTATGTATTTCATTCCAATGAGTAAATTTATCATGATTATAGTTATTTATTTATTTTTTGAGTACCATGTAGATTGTTCCTAATTTTTTTTGCTATCATAATTCTGTAATTTTTATACCTGTCTTCTTGTGATTTAGTTCATCTTAGATATTCTGTGTAAATAAACATATCATTTAAACAAAAAAAAAAAACCCTTCATTTCTCAACACTGGTTTTACCTTAATTCATTATAAATACACACACAAATACATGCATACATATATGTGTATGCATGTGAATATATACATGTATGTATGTGTATATGTGTATATCAGATGTGTAGTACAAGAATAAGCAGTCGGTGAATGCTTCTTGAGGGCCTTGGTTCTGAAGCTTGAAGTTGGAAGGCAAGTGATCAGAAAGAAAATAATAGGAGTAAACTGGGGAAGAGCAAGGGAAATCTAGAGCTTATAAAGGTGCATGAAAACGCCCATCAGTCACTCACTGCCTCCAAGCTTCCAATTTATATGATGTGAGCATCTTGTAGAAGCTGGTGTTGTGAATCATGGATCTAAATTACCTGAAGCAGGAGTTGGAGAAGCCTCAGCATGCTTTAGATATCCTGTAGGCCTATTTGCTAGTGCATATGAACAAGGAAATCCAGCAGACTTGCTGCCTTCATGCCACAAGTGTCTTTCACTCAACCTCAACCTCTTAAGCAGATAAAACATACAGTTCGTTTCATTTCTGCCTTAAATTTACATGCATGATATCCCTTGTAACATACAGTAGTTGGCATATGTGGAGGAAGGGGAATTCTCAGAAACATATTTCCATATTTTTAAACATTTAAACAAAATATAAGTTTAGCAAATTAATCATATTCTATATTTTCTTTCTCCATTTCCCTTTCATCTCCATTCCTCCTACTTTTGAGGTGGGTATACTGGTAGTAATTAGCTTTACAAATTAGCCTGTAAGTTGAACATCGTGAAGGGCTCACAAAAGTATTAGATTTGGAAGAAAAAATTATATCTAGAGATTTTGACTTTAAAATGGAAGAAATAATTCAAGAGAATTTGAGTTTTCTCTTTTAGTTTATATGATGGAGTTGTAACATGTTGGAGAAGATATTATTTTGGGGGGGGGATGAAAGAAAGAGTGGTGAAAGGGGTAAAATATGCTGTGCAAAATAGAAAAGAAAATCTTCCTTTGGGGAAAATTTTCTTATTGTAAATATATTCAGTGGAAAGGAATTATTTTATGCCTGACCATTATTGCATAGAACAAAGAGAAAAGGTCTTCTACATACTTTCAAATCATTTCTGAGACTCTGAGACTTCAGTGGAGTCTTATAATGATTGCTAACACATTTGATAAGCAGATTCATGAAAAAGCAAGATTTATAACACCAAATGTAAAGAAAAGCAATGGGATTTTTAATATCTTAAGTTAACAGTAATGAAGTCTCTATAATAATATTCATATTATCATTCATTATTAGCAACATATATTGCAGGATTTCCTTTCATTTCCATAGAAATCAAGTAACCCTCCATTCAAATATTCAATACCTTTTAATAATAAAAATTGTTTATTTGTACATTTTTATAATGTCATCTCCTTGAAGACCCTCATTCTTTATAAAGCCTTCTCATGGATATCATATAACCTAATTGCTGTTCCACAGCCCAGATTTATCTTTTACATATCAATTCTTTATTCTAGAAAATTCTGCATTAACTTTCATTTAATTCTCCATGACTTTGATTCCATCAGAAGTAAAATAAAATTCCTGTGCTATTAGTGCAGATTTTCAAATACAAATTTGTATATACTAGAATTTTCAGCAATAAATCTACTCTGTTCCAGGCACTCTGCTAAATAAATACCAGGAGGTTATGGTAGGGGAATGATTTTTTGTATTATTCAATAATACATTAGGTAAGAAATTCTTCAGGGTAAAAAAGTCTTCTATTCAATAAGTCAATAATTTTATGTATTTTATATATATACACACATGCATATACATAGACATACATAAACACACACATATAGACACATATACATGCAAATACACATTACATATGTACATATGCATATATATGGGTTATACATATACATATGTAAACACACATGTATGCACAAATACATATATATGTATATACATATGCATTTATGTTTGTATGTGCACATATATAAATGTGTTTTGTATGTATATATGTAACATGCGTGTTTATGTATGCATATACATACATTCAAATACAGTATGTATATGTAGGTATATACACATACAAAGCATATCTAAAATGGGAGGAGTAGAGAAACAATTATATGGTGATAACTGATTATCTGAATCTTGCCATTTGCAGACACTAGAGTCAGTAGCATAATTTACTCCTTGGTAGACTGCTTGATTATCAGCACTAAAAGTGTCATGGCTAATTAGAATGTCATAGGTCATTTGTAACCTTTTTAATGTAATGGTATCAGATCTGAAAATGCAATGGGGAAGCTTTGGGACTGCCTAAAATGTGAATGAGTAGCCCTGAAATATCAGAGACAGCAAGGATTTTTAGATGTTTCTAGGTGTTCCTATAGACAAAATTAATTTCAGGTAGAAACATCTTGCTTCATTTCAGGCTCTAAAAAAAGAGTGAAACAGAAAAATACATGGTAATGAATTTAAAGTATCAGGAAAGTCAACACCACATTTCTTTATGAATACTGATTTCTATTTGTAAAATATCTTGTAATGAAGAGCTCTAAATTCTCTCCTTCTGCCTCCAAAAGCTAATTATGGACAATAAATAACCTGTAAAATAACACTAGGCAAATATTGCCAGAACATATTATATAAAGTGCCATTGACAATGGCAGCCTTATAAAAGGAATATTAGATGTAAAAATTATTTTTCGTCCTTAGAAATAGCAGGCAATTTATGATTGTCAATATATAAATAAATATAGTGTGAGTATTAAAACTGTCACATTAACAATGATAGCTACTACATATCAAGCACCTACTTTGGGTTAGCTAATGTATCAGGTCCTTTATAAATGTTGTCATTAATCCTTATAGCCTCTGTGACAGAGATAGAAACTCTCCTTACTCAAAAATAAATATATTCAGGCTTTCGGTGGTCAATTTTCTTTTCTAAGATCACAAAGATAATGATTGGTAGTTCTTGTATTCAAACATTCTGGAACAGACTCTAGAAACCTTGCTCTTAACTATTGTACTACACCACTGCTTCTATTTCAAGTATTCTGTTTCACTAAAATCTTATCCTATGGAGGTAACTTACTAAATTTAAACTAGTCTCTTCTATGAATGGTTGTGACCATTTTGGTTTAGAATTGGAAAATTCTGAGACATTAAAATGTTTCAAGATAAATTACACAGGATGCTTTGATTCAGTCAGTTTTACCAAGAATACTTTTAGAATTTGGGGTAATCATACAAGTTTCTCCATCATGTAGGAAGCAGAGATAAATCAAATGAAACCTGTATATCTATGTTCCTAAGATGAACATAAATACCTAGATTTATGAAACCATGAGAAAATGATAGGTGTTTCAATTTAAAAATATTATTAGAATGAATACAGGGAACTTGAAAAAGGAAATTTTTTAGCAGATAATGTATCTTTCAGATTGTCATCACTTTTCATTCTTCTTTTTCTTTTGGAGGTGAGTACTGCGGATTGAACTCAGGCACTTGACCACTAAGCCACATCCCCAGCTGTATTTTGCATTTTATTTAGAGACAGGGTCTCAAGGAGTTGCTTAGCGCCTTGCTGTTCCTGAGTCTGGCTTTGAACTCACTATCCTCCTGCCTCAGCCTCCTGAGCTGCTAAGATTATAGTCATGTGCCACTGCACCCAGCTGTCATCACTTTTAATAGTAGCCAAACAATATATCATGTGCATGGCATAAACTGAAGCCAATGCTGCCAAATTTTTTACATCATGGTATCAGATTCAGACATCCTCAAGCTAAATACTGGTCAGCTGTCTTTACCATAAAAAATGGAGACAATACTACACACACAAATTTGAATATATATTTAACTGTTTAGGTCGGCAGCAAAAGGATGGCATTGAGCTTCAACTACTTAGATAACAAAGGACTGTAGGTCATTGTGCAATATATCTACCAATAATTTGTTAAGATTGCAAGTATATTTTTGTTTTAGAAACTTCTTTTTTATTTATTTATTTATTTATTTATTTTTATGTGGTGCTGAGGATCAAACCCAGTGCCTCACACGTGCTAAGCAAGTGCTCTACAACTGAGCCACAACCCCAGCCTGCTTTGGCCATACTCTTAAAGTGAATTATAAGAACATGTTAATCAACTCCTTATACTAATAGCAGAGTTCTCTCTTGGCCTGTGAGCTACTTTTAGATTTCCTTATATTAAACTAGTAAAATATGGGAGACAAAGATATTTTTGGAAATAATGTTATGTGGAAACAGAATCCACCTACATGACAAAAAGGCTTAATAAAATTCATTAATAAAATTCATGTCAAAATGATTCTCCTTTCTCCTCAAATGTAATCTCTATTTGCCTAATGCCCCAGTATTGAACTGTATCTTCCTTTTTCAAATCTCTCTCTGGGAACAGATTTTATAATCTGGTAATCTCAAGGAAATGTACATTTTCCAGCAAAAGTACTGGAAGATTGTGAAGTAAAAATTAAATACTATTTTTAGTCCTAAAAAAGAAAGGATAGTATTATGATTTTTATACCAGGCACGTAAAGGTTTTTGTAATTAAGATAACTTCATTGCTGAGATAGTGTTAATGGAAAAAAATGAATTTCCCTGGCTTGGTTTCATAATAAAAAGTAAATGATGTTCTGTAACACCTTTAAGCAATACTATTACCACTGTTTTATATACACCCAAAAGTGTATATT
Organism: Sciurus carolinensis; assembly: GCF_902686445.1. Taxonomy (NCBI): domain Eukaryota; kingdom Metazoa; phylum Chordata; class Mammalia; order Rodentia; family Sciuridae; genus Sciurus; species Sciurus carolinensis. The sequence continues at coordinate 121,422,823 of NC_062232.1, read as the reverse complement.
CTTTATTCTAACTTGCATTTGTAACAAATATTCCATGAAGTCTAAGTTCTTTACTAAAGAAATTCAGGTATGTTCAATCAAATAATAGGTTTTACTAAGTAGTAATGCTGTTGCTTCACTTAATTTATTATTCCTTCTTTTCTCATGATATTGTTCGCTCTCTTTGCATATTCAGTGAACACAATGGCATCCTCTTTATTGACTATAACATTTCTGGTTGGGTCAATGAAAACTTGACTATTAGTAGCAAAATTATAGTACGAAGGCATAGAATCACAGAACCATTATTATTGCTTTCCCAACTACTATCACTCCCCCAGTTAAAATCTTCCTGGATATGTTTATTAGATCAGAAGTTATGGAGCTCATACTACATAGTAGACATCATAACGTCCTAGAAATAGGTGCCCACAGTACAATCGAAGAAAAACAATTACATACATAATTACAATTCCCTTTAAAATAAATGTTCCACCACACGGCAAAAGAGAATGTCATGTGAACATTTAAAAGAGGATCCGAAAGCAAGACTCCCCATTTCCTACATAATAAAGTTTATTATTTTTTGCTTGAAAAGCTGCCATGATCTGTCCCCTTTCTACTTCTGGAGGTTCACTGACTAACATTTGAGCTTTAGCAAAACCAGAGATTTTCTTATTATCCTTTGCATGCACTGTTGTTTCCTACTTTTCCTCCTTTTATCCATCTGTTTAGAATATTCGCCCCAATCCCGCTTGCCTGTAAAATACATAATGTACCAAAGAATAGTTCAATGGTTGTTACCCCTATAGTGCCTTCTTTAAGTTCTCCATTCACTCACTATCTCCTTGTGCTGCATGCTGTGCCTTTTACTGCTTCTATGGCTGTACCCATGTTGCTGTTAATGCTTGCATTTACAAAACTGACTGCACTACTAGACTATTAGTTGCTTTACATTAGAAATGTGGAAACTAAAAAGTCACCGGATGCAAATGTAGAATATTAAGTGTTAGATGTTGGGAAGGGTGTGAGTGGTGTGTTGGGAAGGTAGAAAAAAAAGGAGCTTTGATTTGATCCATACCCCTGTGTGCATGTATATAAACATCATGCTGAACCCCATTAAAATGTACAATTAATACATGTCAATAAAAATTAAATCATTGCAAAAAAGAAACAGAGTACTCATTTTAGCATTCCCAAAGGTAAATACAACATTGGATCAGTTAATAATAACATTTCCTGTAGCAGATCATGTCACATCCATTATCTCATCAATAACTTTGTAAGGCAGGTAGGGAAAGAATCTCCTTTCTTCCATTATATAGACAAAAAAACTGATATTCAATTTAACTTAAGTGACTTAGTTAAGTTTGCACAATCAGTAAATGGACAAGTTAATTCCAGAACCCATTTCTGTCTGGTTCTTATTTCAGTATCCTGGTTACCATGTCAAACTGATATTTATCATAAAAATGAATACACTTCCTCCATACCACGACATCTCTTTCATGGAAGACTGTTCAATCCTGTGACAAAATGATAGGACAAATAAGTAAAGCAGCTAATCAGTCCAAATTCATTTCTCCATGACAGAGAACTATTTCCTAGGAAACCAAACCTGGGCAATTTTCTCAAAAATCAAAAGGAACAAATAGATGGCATATTTAGTTAGCAGAAGCTATTCAGTAAAGAAGCTGAAATTATTCATTCAGGTATTTAAAAAAACATCTATTTAACCACCACATAAAAAAGCTTGACTATTACACAATACTCAAACTGGGCTATATTCAGTTTTGAAATCCTTATATCAAAAGAAAAATAGATTTAGTAGAAAAGAATTAAAAGGTGAATTTTAATAATGTTATAATGTACCTATCTCAAAGGTACTGTTTTCTAAGTAAATGAGCAATTTAACCATAAACTAAAAATAAAGTTTCTTTTTTAATAAAAAATCTATCATATAATGTGGAACTTGGCCTGTATCAGATAAAAAAGAAAAAGAAAATATAATCACCCAATAAAAAAATATCTAAACAGGTTCTAATTCTCCACGTATCACCTCTCTCACCACAAACACACATACACTATAAGCACACAACATACTCACCCACACATGATTGTTATTTACATAAAGTGTTAAAGAGAAGTTGCCTCTGAAATATTGGCTTACACTCTTTAGTTCTTATAGCATTTCTGAAATTTTATAGTTTACTGATATCCACTCAGATAATTTTGAACTGTTAGACATAAAAATTAAAAGGTGACTGTAAGAGACCTTTCTATATTTACCTTATATTTGGTTATATCATTGATCTAACTCTCCAAAAGCTCTTTTCTGTTTGGCTTAGGGAGAAATCCGTTTCATAATCTCTTATGATTTGATCCTGGGAGTTATCTGTACTTCAAACCACTCCAACTAATTGCCCATAATCCACATGTATGTACAAAAGCCCCTCTTTGTGATTTGGCATCATGTGCTGCTCTGTTCCTAAGTACTATCACATGGGGCTTTCCCAGCACCTATAGATCCCAGCTCAGATGAATGTTAGTTTCATTTGTTGAATGGTCAGCTTAGTATTCTAAAGCATGGTCAAATATTACAACCAGAAATTGGAACTCCATATTTCCTTTCCTTATACTCTCACCATGCCTCCTGTTCATGCAGGCAGAGAGCAAGAAAGAATATTCATTCTGCCATATGTGCAATGAAGCCCTGAGAACGTAATATCATTTGCCAAATTCTTAATAATAAAAAAGATAAGGTGTTAATTTCAAGACAAGTTCCCTCCAGGCTAAGGGCTGAATATTTCAAAATAAAAAATTACATAAAGGTGGATATGGAGGCTGTGGTGTTAGAATCTGGTGTTATTCATCTTGTAAAATTACAAGATCTCCTGATATTAATCAAAGTTTCTGATGCCCAAGTGCTTTCACCTCTTCATTTTTGTAGCATGCAAAAATATAGCCAACTAGTTAATACTCATTTTCCTTTATAGCCTTCTGCTTTCTTACTTGTGAATTAAGCTGATTTGCCATTTAATATCTGCCAGCAGCCATCCATTTGTCTTTAACTGCTCCCTGAAAGTGTATGGATACCTCATTTTCAGTCCACTCTGAAGATCCCCTCAGCCTTACCAAATCATGGAAAAGGACAATTCTGACTAGTTCTTAGCATATAAACTGCTTCAGAATGTTTACAAGTGCCCTTTGGATCATGGCTCTTATAGCAGTTCTAATTTAAACTGAATTCTCTGGAGTTTCAACAAAGGTAAATGAGGTAGTAAAGTTTTGATTTGGAGAAAACAAGTTAGAATAGTGAATCAAATTCATATAGTCAATATTTCTCAACTGACCCCAGAATAAAGTTCATACCTAAATATGGCATTTAATTAAGGTTCTTCTAGATCTGGTATCTGAAATCTTTTGCTGATTTTAGTCCCACAGTGCCTGGATCACTACAGATCCAATTCATGTCTTGCTGTCATAATGATTTTTTTTTTAAATCACAAGTCATATCACTTCTTTACATAGTGCTCTTTAACAACTTCCCATAGACCTTTGTATGAAGTACTAAATCCAAAATATGGTCAAGAAGATCACCTATGATCTTACAGCTGTCTACTTAATACTACCTGCTGCAGCAGCCTTTCAGTTCTTTTAACATGCCACACTTTCCCCATTACATAATCTTCACACATCCTTGTATTTCTGCATGGGATGTTCTTCACAAATGTACACAATATCACCCTAATTTATTATTCTTATGATTTCACATTAAATATCACTTTGTCAAAGAGACCATCTCTGACCATCTACTAATTTAAAATCGTTCTTCAGTACACAGTATAATACCTACCCCAGCTTCTTCATCTGTGAATCTTTGAAACAAAACAACTTATATATTTAAAAAATACAATGGTAGGCATAAGGAAGATAGTTCCACTCCATCAAGGATAAATAAGAAATGTGAAGGGGTTGGTGGGTTTTAGATAATTTCAAAACTTAATGGGGCATACCTTAATGCTTGAGAATAATCCACTTTGTACTAATGCCTTCCAGACCCACTGCGGTAACAATGTCATCACCACAGTACAACAGGGTGATACCAAGACTATGAATCTCTGTGGTGTCCCCACCCATGCAGTAGCTCTCTGAGTTATGTTTCACAGTGGAGGTCATGCCCCCAGGTCTACCAAGGTCATCTCCATCTTTTTAAATGAAGTGACAACAACTCCACCTTCCCCTCCTTCCCTACCACCTATGCACTGTGAGCCTGCGTGAGACTGGCAGCCTGACGATCTCTCTGAATTGTCCTCAGGATCATTCTTTCATTTACAGAAGAATAACATATCTCAGAAACTTCTGTTATCTTATAAGCAACATAAATTCTCATATTTCTTGAGGATGGGCATCTGAGAATCAGGTCAACATGGTTGGGTTTTCCTGAGGGTCTTCATTCTCTCTCTCTCTCTCTCTCTCTCTCACACACACACACACACACACACACACACACACACACACACGTTCCTTTTTATTTATGTACTGGTACAGTTGAGCATGGAACCCAGGACCTCCTGCATTCTAGGCAAGTGATTTACTACTGGACCATATCTTCTGGGACAAGGGCATCTTTTTTATGAGAACTCTAAACACATTTAGTGAGGGTTCCATCCTAATGTCCTAATTACCTCACATATCTCCCAAGACCATCATACTGGCACTTAGGATATCAATGTGTGATTTGGGGGACACAAACATTCAGTGCATAGTGACACCCAATGTTAGACTTACAATAATTTTCTTTTGTTTAAGTATCTGTTATTGTTTATTTTCTGCACTGTGTCATGTATTCACTGAAGGCATAGATCAAACCAGTATTCCCAGGGCTAATCAGCACACAGTCTAACATATAGTAGGTGGTAAATAATATTGTATCCATGAATAAATTACTAAAGACAATACAGAATAAACAAAAATTGAGCACAAATGCAGATATGCTGAAAGGAGGAATGAAATCCAAACCATTGAAAAATTAAATTCCTCCTGCATTTTTTTCCATGAAGACAACATTTCTGTGGCTATGCTTTCTCCTTGGAATTCCCTTTGGTCAATATTTATATATTTGGTAATTAATAGTTTTTCTCATGTGCTTACAGTTTTATTTTTATTTCTTTATTAGAGAAATTATTTACCAAATTCTATTGCAAACTATTCTCAAAAGTCTGTATATCTTTCCCCCTTCTAGAAATTATGCTCCTGCAGAACAAGGGTCAGTATTGTTAATGATTATTTCATGCTTACCTACAGTAAATGTAAAGAAGGACACTACAAGAGAGGATGAAAACTGTCATATCCATATCCATTTCTCTCTCCTCCCAAAGTAATGAAATTTTAATTGAATCCACACCCATTAAGAACAACACTGTATTTCCCAGCATCCTTTTTAGCTAGGTTCAGGCAACAGATCACGTCCTGACTAATGGAAAAGAGTTGAGGTTGCAACTTCTTAACTGTATCAATAAAGAGAAAATTTACTTTTGCCTCCCTATTTTCTTTCTATCTAACTGGAGTGCACATGCAGAGTCATTTTAGAATTATCTCAGCCAGGCAGAGAGGTAAAATACATCAGGAAAGGCTGAAGAAGAAGATTAAAGGAGTTGAAACCCTGGTATGATGAATCATTGCATAAGCATAACAACTCAGAGCTTTGGATGAAGTAGATCCTCCCTATAAATTCAAACTTTGACATATAAAAGAGAAAAACATTTTGTCTAGTTTTAGTCATTGCTAGGTTTGTGTCTCAATTACATGGAACTGTCTATTTCTTCACTTATATAAATGTTAATAGAAACTTTGTAGTTTATATACTTTTCAAAGTTATAAACAATGTACTACAAACTGCTTGATCAGCATGTTCACAAGATGCTACTGATAAGTAGGTGTGCTACCATTTTGCATTCTTTTCAATACCTTACCTTTCTTTTAGATATTTGATTTGTGTTGCTTTGCTCTCAGAAATCATAATTTTATAAATAAGTCTCTTGTGTTGGACTAGTCTACTACTTTTTCAAGCACAGAAGATCACTCAGCATTGGCCCTGCTTTCTAGTGAGTCATTAACTACCTTTAACATTTTAGCTTTGATTAGAATCACAAGATATGCTGGGAAGTTCTCTTCACTATTTCTAGCTTGAAATTTTTGTTAAGGTGGAATGAAATAGTGACCAAAAATTCATAAAATAAACGTGTTTTACTCAAACATAGGTATACATTGAAAATCAAAAATAGCAACACATTTTTAGCAGCAAGTGATCAAGCATGTAGGCAGGATATAAAAAATCATGTTGCCTGTCTCACAGTGTAATTATTAATAGTAACACCTTTCCACCTCAAAATGTCTGTTTAGATAATAAATAGTATGGTCATCTTTGCACCTCACCAGGTTGACTTTAAGGCTAGAGTGGAGTACATTTAATAACAGAATCCAAAGCACCCGTGGGGCAGAAGTGGAGAAAAGGTTGAGGCAAACAATGGGTAGTTCAAACTAGGGAAAGAAATGTCAGAGAGGAAATGGAAGATAAATACCTCTCACCCAGCAAGATGCAGCCATTAAAGCCAACTGTAAAGAATGAGTGATCAACCCCCATTGGCAGAACTCCCATCCTAGTGGAAAGACACTAGGAAGATGACTTATCTTAGTGCCTCTTAGGTTATGAAGCTTATCTCCCAAGTTTAGAGATGGAAACAGGATTCTTCATTATCACTTGATTCTTCAGAATCACTTGATTCTTCATTATCACCTTAATATAATTTTTAAAGAGTTATATCAGTATGTCATCAAATATTGTTCACAGGTATAAATCTTACCCAAGGGTCTCTGGTAGTTTTAAATTCACACAAGTATTATTACCATAATTGAGTAATACATGCACATGATTAAAAACAAATGGTAAATAATAGCCCTAAAAGAGAATTAAAGGTCTTTCGATGTTGGTCCTCCCATTAGAGAAAACAATTTACACAAGCACAGTGTTTGTTAGTTATAAGTAACCCAAATTATAAGATTAAAAATCTGGGTTGTTGTGACATGTAAAATGTAGACAATTGCCTTGCTTGAAAGACAGGAGACAGCTTACCTGTGCTAACTTCTACCTCCCGTCTTTTTTCTCCCCTGAGAATGTTACTTATTTTATTAATATATTCAATTCTTCTGTTACTTTTATACATTTAAATAATATAATTAAATATCTCTTTTGATCTATGAAATTTATTTTTAAAACTTTTTTATTATGAAATGAAACACATTTGGAAGGGTACATGGAAGTACCTTTCACTTAATGACAGTGAATACCCAGGCTCCTACCAGGAAGGATGAATAGAACAAGCACATGCTGTTTTCCAGTCCCACCACCTACCTCCTCTACAAAGGTTACTTTACCCCTTACTTTTATATTAATAATTTCTTTGCTTTTCTTTATATTTCTACCACTTACAATCTTAAAAACTATAATTTTGCTTCCCTAATTTTGTATTTTATCGAAATAGAATCATACTTTATGCTTTATTTTCTGTTTGGCTTCTTCAACCCAACATTATGTTTACATTCACTGCTGCAATGTGTTCATTCATTTTCATCACTGTTTATTATTTTATTTTAAGATATGCATAATTCATCCATTCTGATGGTGACAGGTATTTAGGTTATTTATAGATGCTGCACTTTTTACCTTTATTGACTATTTGTGGTTTCCTCTTTTGTGATATATATGTTCAAGTTTCTCAAATATTTTAGAACTTGATTGGTGGTCTTTATCATATTAATTTTGAGAAGTTTCTAATCTGCATAAAAAGGCTTTTGTCAATTACATCTGTTCAAAATATCATGTCTTTACTTCTCACATTTGTTTTTGATTTTTTTAAATATATATATTTAAAATATTTACAATTTATATTAAATATTTTAAATTTATATATATTTTGATTGATATTTATTTAGTATATTTATATATTTTATTTAGTATATATATATTTAGTTTGTTTATGTTTAGTTGTCGATGTACTTTTAATTTTATTAGTTCATATGTTGTGCTGTGAATCGAACCCAGGGCCTCACACATGCTAAGCAAGTGCTCTACCACTGAACTACAACCCGAGCCCTACTTTTAAATTTTATAACATATGGTAATTGTTCATATTAATGGAAATCAGTATGATATTTCCCTACACGCATACAGTGTGCATTGATCATATTCAAGGACCCTTGTACAACCCTTGACACCCACCTCCCCTTGGCATCCTTCCCACTGTCTAGTAATTCCTATTCTACATTCAGGTGAACTTCTTTTTCTGGTTTACACATATGAAAGAGAACGTGCAATACATGTCTTTCTGTATCTGGCTTATTTCACTACCATCATGTCTTTCAGTTCCATCCTTTTCCGCAAATTACAGAATTTTTTCTTTATTTTGGGGGGGGGTGGTACCAGGATTTGAACCCAGGGGAGCTTAACTACTGAGCCACCTCCCAGCCTTTTTTATTTTTTATTTAGAGACAGGGTCTCCCTGATTTGCTTAGGGCCTCACTAAATTACTGAGGCTAGCTTTGAACTCTTGATCCTCCTGCCTTAGCCTCTGAAGCCACTGGGATTACAGGTGTGCACCACTGCACCTGGCTACACGACTTTATTCTTTGTGATCAAATAAAGCTCCATTGTATATATACACCATAGTTTTTTTTAATCTATTTGTCTGTTGATGGGTACCTAGGCTGACTCCATATTTTAGCTATTGTTAATAATGCAACAGTAAACATGGATATGCAGTTGTCACCTTTGTGTGCTAATTTATTTTCAGTCTTTTTAAAATCAACCTTCATACTCTTTTCCACAGTGGCTGTACTAATTTGCATTCCTACCAATAGTATGTAAGCATGCCTTTATCTCTACATCCTTAAAAGTATTTGATATTATTATTATCATCATCATTGTTCTTATTATTTTATAATAGTCTAACTAGGATGTGACAGTTCATTATAGTTTGGTTTACATTTACTAATGTCCAATTATATTGAACAACTGTCTTACTTTCAAAGTGGTATTTTCTCTATCTTTATTTCTGTGATCTTTGCATTGAGGTCCAAAATCTACCTGAATTCAATTTTTGTGCATGTGTATCAGGTGAGGAAGAGGTCTAATTTTATGTTTTATGTTTAGTAATTTTCTTAGTTGAAACCAAGTACTTTTCCTATATTGTTTGTGTTTATAATATATATAATATATATCTACTGGTGTTGTGATCTATCAGATTAAGTTTGTATAAAATATGTTGATTTCTTCTCAATTCCTTAATGTTGTTTTTGTTTGGCAAAGTATTTTAGGTTGACTTATTTCCATTTCTTTGTTATTGGGTCAGATCTTAATCTAACTTGTACTTCTTTCATGACTTCTTTTTTTATAACTTTGGTAATGGTAAAAAAAAAATTTCTCTGTTTTATTCTTTTTAGTTTTCAGTTTTATATGATACCTTTTCATGTGTCGTTATTTATATTATTCTGACTTGGGCTCTTTGATTTTCTCATCATGTGGACTAATGACTTTCATAAATTTTCAAGATTTATCGACACAATTTTCTTCAAATAGTTCAAATAAGGCCTATATATCATTTTTTCTAGCTTCTCCTTTGGGGATTCTAATTAAACATATGTTAACATTTTAACATTTAAAATTTCTCTATTACATAAAAAGCATATTTAAGGGATTTGTACAAGATACATAGTAAGAAAATCTCAAAATTCACTTCTAGTTTCACATAAACTTTAGAATTATTCTGTTAAGAATCAAATAAATATCATTAATATTTGATTGGGTTTCAGTTAGCAGGATGCTGTTTGGGAAAGAATTTATATCTTATATGAAGTTAGTCTTCCTTTCCTGGAACATATTGTCATCTAATTAAGGAATCTTTGTTTCATTTTATTTCTTAATTTTAGTGGTAATTAATGATTTAAAGAAAATTATTTGAGTGTCATATAATTGAATCATGTTTTTACTCTATTGCATTATTCATCAAATTAACATGTCATGCTTTCCAGGATCACAATGGTTAATTTTAGTACTGGCTAGAACATACAAAATAATATTGGATGATAGTCCTAAGATTTTCCTCTTTTTTTCTGTTTTTCAAGAGCTTTATTGACATATAATTCACAAACCTTAAAATACACCTATTAAAATTGTGAATTTCAGTAGCATTTAGTTCACAGTCTAGGAACCATCATCATAAATAAATTTCAGATTTTCATCACTTCCCCCCACAAAAGACCTCATCACCATGAGTAGTCACCAATATTAGCAATGTACCTTCTCTCCCCAGGAGCTGGCTACCCCTAATCTATTTTTGATTTCTTTAGATTTGTCTGTTCTGAACTTTTCATGTAAATGAAATCATATATGTTTTCTTTTGTCACTGACTTCCTTCACTGAAGGAACTTTTTTCAAGATTAATTCATGCAGAAGCATATACAAATATTCTGTTCCTTTTACTGCCAAATAATATCCTATTGTATGGATTTTATTTCTTCATTCTCCAGTTGATGGATATTTAGGTCATTTCTCTTTTTGATTACAATTAGCAATTGTGATAGAAACATCTGTGGCCACAATTCTGTGTATATGCATATTTTTATTTATGTCCATTATTTACCTAGAAGTAGAATTGCTTGGTTATATAATATCTATGTTTAATATTTTGAGGAGCTGCCAAACTTCCATAGAAGCTACACCATTTTACATAGCCATGGGAAATGTATGAAGTTTCAGTTTCTCCACCACTGGCCAACACTGGTTATTTTCTGTTCTTCGTATTATAACCACAGTTGTTAGTGATCTCATTAAGGGGTTGATTTTCATTTCCTTATTGTCTAATGATGTTGAGGTTTTTTAGTAGCTTATTAGACATTAGTGTATGTTCTTTGAAGTAGTGTTTGTTTAGATCCTTTGCTCATTATAAAATTACATTATTTGTTCTTTATGTAATTGCATTTGTTTTTTAAAAATTATTTTTTTTATTTCTTGTTTTCAGATATACATGACAGTAGGGTGTATTTTGTGGACGCTAACCCACAGCAAGATAGGGTAGGGGGGTGAAGAATAGAAGTTCATTGGATTACACAAAGGGGAATGAAGGGAAGGGAGGGGGGATAAGAATAGGAAATACAGTGGAATGAATTGGATATAACATTTTTTATGCATATTTATTTATATGTGGTGCTAAGAATCAAACCAAGTACCTCACACATATGAGGCAAGTGCTAGGCCATGAGCTAAAGGCCCAGCCCTGAATTTTTGAAAAATATATTATGGATATAATTATCTTATCAGTCAGCATGATTTGAAAGTATTTTGTGCCATTTGTTTCCTTTCATGTTTTTGGATTTTGTTTTTAATTTAATTCTTTTATTTAATTTTTTTTTTTTTTTTTTTTTTTTTTTGTGGTGCTGGGGATTGAACCCAGGGCCCTATGCTTGCAAAGCAAGCACTCTACCAACTGAGCTTTATCCCCAGCCCCTAATTTAATTCTGAAAAAATAAAATTCATTTCACCTTTCTTTCATTGCTTGTAGGTTCAGTGTTATATCTGAGGAACCAGTGCCTAATCCAAGGGCATCATTAATTACTTCTTTGCTTTATTAAACATGTATATAGCTGACTTCATTTTTCTCAAAACTGTTTGGGTCCCTTAAATTTAGATATGTGTTTGGGGATGAACTTGTTGATTTCTGCCAAAAAGTAGCCAGTTGGTGTTTCAATAAGAATTATACTAAATCTGTTGATTAGTTTGTGATTACTACCTTTTAAAAAGTATCATCTTCTAATTCCATTATTTGGGGTGTCTTTAATTTCTTTCAATAATGTTTTACAGTTTTCAGAGTTCAAGTTTTACATTTTTTTCTGTTAACTTTATTCCTGTTTGTTCTTTTTACATACTTTTAAATTGAATTATTTTCTCAATTTAATTTTTGGGCCATTCATTAATAGTTTATAAAATCACAATACTTCAGTAAACATTGATATTTTATTCTGTCAGATTACTGAACTGAATTATCAGCTATAATATTTTTAGTGTATTTCTTTTCTTTTTTCTATTCTTTTTTTTTTTTTTTTTTTTTTGGTACTGGGGATTGAACCCAGGGGTGCTGAATCACTGAGGTCATGTCCCCAGCCCTTTTTTATATTATATTTAGAGACAGGGTCTCTCTGAGCTGTTAAGTGCCTCACTAAATTGCTGAGGCTGGGTTTGAACTTGAGATCCTCCTGCCTCAGCCTCCTGAGTTGCAGGGATTACAGTCGTGCACCACTGTACCCAGTTAAGTGTATTTCTTATTTTTTCTTTATAAAAGTTCATGCTATATTAAAATATAGATTTACTTTTTTATTTTCAAATTAAATATTCTTTATATTTTCTTGCTTAATTGTCCTAATTCTTCCTACAAATGCAATATTGCAGAGTGGAAACATCAGATTTTTAAAATATAATATTATTTCTTTAAAGAAGCTAAGAAAAAAGGAAAGTGATACATATTTATAATTTATTATCTTCTTAATTGTTTTTTTAGTTGTAGATGGACACAATACCTTCATTTTATTTATTTATGCATATGCAGTGCTGAGAGTCGAGCCCAGTGCCTCACACTTGCCAGGCAAGTGCTCTACCACTGAATCACAACTGCAACCCCCTAGAGTTTATTATCTTAAACTTCTTATTTAGAGAAATATTTCTGGTTTTCTTCATTTGTTCCTCTGGATCCCAGTTCCCATCTGGTGTAGTTTCCTTAGTCTTACACAGCTTTATTCTCAACCACCCCTTTATGTTGTTTCAAATACATTACTTTTATATCCGTTGTATCCAAACTAAAATTATATATAATTTTGTTTTATACAATTTTTTTCTATCACTTAAGAGAAGAAAGAAAAAGAAATGAGCAATGTTCATGTCTTTTGTCATTGCCTTCCCAATTACCTTTTTCTGTTCTATTTTTTGACATCTTGTTTTTCTCTCAGTAGATCCAAATTACTTTCTCCCTTGTTTTCAGCCAGAAACACATTCATAGCTATTTCTTATATGGTGAATTGGCTAGTAACAAATTGTCTCTGATTGTGTTTATCTGGGGATGATATTGTTTCTCCTTCACTTTTGAAAAGTGATTTTACTGGTTACAAGATTCTTGGTTAACAGTTTTTTTTTTCCAGTATGTTGAATATGTCACCACTATGCTTTCTGTCCTCCACTGTTTCTGATAAGAAATCAGTTGTTTCTCTTGTGTGTCATGATCCTTTTTGTTTTAATCTTGCTGTTCTCAATTCTGGAGGTTAGGAAGTCAAGCTCAGCGTGGGTTCTTATTAGGGCCCTTGCTAGCTTTTTTTTTTTTTTTTTTTTTTTTTATTGTAAACAAATGGGATACATGTTGTTTCTCTGTTTTCTGTGTCCTCACATGGCAGAGAGAGAAAGAGAGACAGAGATAGGTTTTCTCCCTTTCTTCTTGCACTTTCATGAATCCTATTATCAGGTTTCCATCCTCATAAGCTAATTACCTTCCAAAGGTCCTATCTGTAGAAGTTATCATATTGGGTTATTTTAACTCAAAATGTTGACAGGACACAAATATTCAACCCATAAATGATGACTTTGTATTTATCCTACTAGATGATAGATAGATAGATAATACACGCCCTTCTCTCATTTTGTCATCTCTGAAATTAGTATGAATTTTGCAACCAGTGTCCTGTTGTTTTCACTTACCAACATTTATTTTGGTCTCAGTAGTGTGTAACAACCTCTAAAATAGGCTCTGACTTCTTTCTAATTATTCCAATTTTGCTCTTATTTATTTTATATTGAAATCTAAACATGTAAATAATAAGGATAACTTGAAAATATTTACCACTTGGAAAGTTTGAACCTTTATAATAACTACAAACTTTGATAAAATTTGCCCAATTTCCATGGCTCTGAAGCTTCTTATTTTCATTTTAAAGATGATAAAATCAAGTTTCAAAAGTGTTAAAGTTTTTGTCCAACATTAACTAGATAGTAATTCATGATTTACAAAAAATTTCCTGGGGCTCTGCTTCATAGTCCTGTGCTCTGTCTGTGTGTGCTGGTGTCATCAACTTTGTAAATGTTATAATTAAACACATATAGGGCTTCAGAAATTCTTTCAGATTTTCATGATTTTCTGGTAATTTTTAGAGTGAAAAAGAGAATCCAGAAGAACAGATGGCAATGAATTATATATAGCAACACATTTTAAAATGGCGAAAATAATCTACACTTCAAATATGTATTTGTGAAGATAGATATGTTAATGAGATATAGATATAGCTATATACATATGTAATATGTGTAATTTTACTATAAATATATCAGAGAGATAGAAGCCTTTATAAAGACATCCTTACATCCATACTGAGAGCTTATTCATTCACAAAAATTTGAGGCATATTTGGAGATGTAGATCTATAACCTTGAAACGAGTAGACATAGTACTGTTGAGAGCCAGTTCTTATTGTTTTCAAATGCAGTATACACTGTGTAATAAAACATGTCAGACTTTTATACAATGTATTTAACAAAGTTGGGTAAGTACAAGGAAGCTGGCAAGTAAAACCAAAGCATACAGTGATTTTCATGCTTTAAACTTTGGGACAAAAGTTTGGTTTATGATGCATTCTGGGATTCATTGGAGTTCAGTTTGAAAGGTACAGTGAGAGATACTAGAAGTTGTCATGGGTTCACACTCTACCTGTGCACAGAGTTTTAACTCAGTTGGAATTTTTAGTTTAATGATATTTCTAGGTACAATATACAATATAGGTGAATAGTCAATGTTGGAATGAGCTAGGGTTTCATTGATCATTATATTTTATTCTGAGTGTCAAAATCAATGCTTTTTTTAAGAAAAATATTTTGCTCCACTTAGAAAGAGTAAAGTAAAAGAGGCAAAACAAAGTTTACTAATATTATTGGTAAATTATCTTTAAGAGTTATTCAGTTTCACATTGAAGGACTTCTACAATATTTTATGGTCTACTGTTCCATTTCCATTACATATTAGCCCCAATTCTTACTATGGAGTAGGTCAAATTTCTTCAAAATTTTTACATCACCAAAATTTTTATTATACCCTATGGCCACATCCTTTTGTAAAAACTCACAGGACTTTTGTCTTCCTCTTCAAGGTAATGTAATCAGCAGTTATGGGTTTAGATAATGCAGTCAGATTAAATGGAGGTCAAAGCATAGCTCTCATGTGTTTTCTCTATAATCTTAGACACATTACTAAATTTCTCTAATCATTAGTTTCTTCATTTGTAACATACAATAATGTAATATGCATCTCATAGTCAAAAGTAAAGCAATGCATGCATAGCATGTCATATGTATAAGTTTATAAATGTGTGTTTAGATATGTGAATATGTGTGTATTCCAAGGCAGGATCCAAGGAGTCAAATGGCATAATGACTTTTCCAGGCTGGTTTATTTTTTATCTCAGAGCACTTGGCTGTTGAAAACCTTCCCCCGGCCCCCACCACTTTTCCTATGCTTTTTTCTGAGGGGAAATAGGGATCACAGTTCCATTCGCTTCCTAAGGCTGCTATTACGATGTGACACAAGCTGGGTTGCATATACTATAGGAATTTATAATATCTCAATTCTGGAGTCCAGAATTGAGGCATTGACAGGATTATTTCCTTCTTAAGGCTATTAAGTAGTACTCTGTTCTGGGAATCTTTTCTTGATTTATCAGTGACCTTTGTCTTATTTCTCATCACTTTGTCTACCCTTTCTTTGTGTCTATTTCTGTCATAATATCACCTTTTCATAAGAAAATAGTTATACTGGATTAGGACCTATGCCAAGGTCCTCATTTTGACTTGATTATATCTGCAAAGACCCTATCCCCAAAGAACTTCACATTTTCAGGTACTGGAGATTAGACTACAACATTTTTTGGAGAGACGTGATTCAACCAATAGAAAGATCTAATACAGTGAAAATGGGGCTGGGAGTAAACAAGGACACAATAGCTCTGAAACTAAAACAAAAAGCATCAGTATCAACCAGAATCTTTCCTCCTCAAACTTAATAGTGATAGCTAATTGACCGTTATTTGTGAAACCTGATTTGCATTCCCCAAATAATTTCTTACATTTGAGGGAATGTAGTAGGTACTGAAAATGTGATCATATTAAATTAAAATCATTTCATTGCAATTATATTCAATTAGCCTTAATATGTAAACTTCAGATTAGAAATTTCTCTAAAATGTGCAAAGCCGTACTTTGAGGTTAAATTTTAATTCAGAACAATTCAAATTAAGTGTTATTACTTTCACTGAAATAATAATAATATACATAGATAAAATATTTCATTGATTACCCAATTGACAACTAAAAAAAATAAAAGTTACACATTTTCTCTAGTAAAGAAGGTAATTGGGAAGCTACTTATGAGGTTTATGTACCATCATATTCACTGAAAAGTATCAGATAGTTTATTTAATCAAATTATAGTATTAATATTTCCCTTTACTAAGGGATCAGTTCTATCACTTTATAATGCTAATTAGCCTTTAGGACAGGTGCCCACTGTATACGGAATATGCCTAAGGGCATATGATACCATAGCCCTGTATTTACTCACATGTAGACATATTTCAATGGGGTAAATGTTAATTACCATTTGCTTAAACTTGGTTGCTGACCGAATTTATATCCCCAGGGATATCTCCATCTAGTTAGGTGAGACAGGTCAATTTTGTGACTCCACAATCCAGGATTTTTGGCTTTTCATCTTCTCTCTATTGTGTTTTGTTGTGTTTCCATTGTTTAATTTTATTTTTTGACTTTTCATCCTCTTTCTAGTCTGAGAATCAGAGAGGGAGAGGACTTGACTAATCCTGATATCTGAATAACAAAGCCAGGGCTAAAGTTCAATCTTCATTCCAGAATATCAAGTCACATTTTCTAAACTAAGACAGAATATTTAGCATGCTTTGATTGGTTTTCTTGACAGGATGTAATTTTAAGGATGCAAGGGATAAAATCAAGTTCAGTTAGTATCCTAGCTATGATCTTTAGGAACTTTCCTATGTTTTACTACCATTTCTCCATCTTATTGATTCAATTGATTTGCTAATTCAATCAGTAGTACCCGTTATTGAAAGTAATCCACAGATAGCAAATATATTTCTTTATAAATTGCTATGTTAGAGTGTTATCAAACAGTGATTTACTATAACAATTTTATTAACCAGAAATCATAGAGTGATAAACTGTAGAGTAGCAACAATTCATTGCCTAAAACTACCTTCTCAGAGCACCAAAGGCATCTGAGTCTGCTGAGGGATATAACTCAAACTTGGGCAATTTTCCTTCCTTGAAAACTAATACCAAATATGTACACAATTTAAAATAAAAATGAAAACAATAACCTAACAAACAACTAATGATCATGAAATCACAGTTTATTTGAAGACTGATCCATATAATATTATTATCATCATCATCATACCATATATTGAAAATTTATCATATACCATAAACTCTTCTGGGTACTGTTTTATGTATGATCTAAGTTATTCTTCACAGTAGTTCTATGATATAAGTAGTTTTGATACCAAATTTTCAAATGTGGAAGTTAAGATATTCATATATTTATTAATTTTACAATGTTCATATAGCTAATAAGTGGTAGAGCTATTATTTTCACTCAGGACATTTGATACTTGAACTTTATAATGCATTATTATATTGGGATAAATTGCAGGTTATCCAGTTGAGAGAAATACTTGAATGCTAGACTGAATTAAAATTTGGAATAAAAAGAAGCTTTTGTAAATGCTTATATATGACAGAGAAATTTAATTTGAAAGATTGAAATTAATATGACAAGAAAATAAAAAGGTCAAATGAACAGGACCATGAAAGAGAACTAGCATAAAGAGGCATAAATCTATGGAAGTGACAATAACATGAGATAAGATGGTACTTGCCCCAGTATGCATACTAGAAGTGACTGAAAAAAAATAGGTGATTAATGGAGTATAGGAAGGACAATGTTAAGAAAAGTCCATGATAACTTGGTTTAATACTCAGAAATAATAATGAAAACCTGGAATACAGAGCATATTGAATGAAGAGTGTGAGTGGGGAATAGTTATATGAGTTGTTCAATTGAGTATAACAGTGTGTGCTACAAACATTTTGAACCATCAAGGCCAGCTGCTATGCTCTGGATATGTACTTTTCCAGAACAGAAAACAAAATCAAGGCCATTTTTGAGGCAGTAAAAGATTTTTGTCTATATGTCATGCTGGGGAAAATTTCTTACCCTAGGAGAGCTGGTTAAATCATGTATTCCATCTAGATGCCATCTACAGCATGGGTCAAGAAGGAGGCTTCCAAATTGTCCTTCACAATGAAACTACCCCCTCACCAAAATACTATGTTTCTATATTTAAAGCCTTTCAGTATTCAATGAGTTTTTGACTGTATCTGATTTATAGTCATGTTACTGTGGCAAACTATCAAGACCAAACACACAGAGGTCTTTAGGTAGTACAAAGGAGATCAGATAAGACATTCCTCAAGAAACCACAGGTCACAAGTCCAGAAAGACTAAGAGAAATAATATTTTAGAGAAGAAATGGAAGGCTATGATGAGAAAAATAGTACTTAGGACTGGGATTTCTTAGTGGCTGGGTACACTGGGATGGGTTTGGAGATGAGGTCTGAGGTGGCAGATCTAGGTCCTTGAACCTTAAACCTGGTCTGGAGCCTGGTTTGCTGGAGCAAACCTACATGGTGGGAATTCTGGAGGGTACAGCCACTGGGTCCAGTCAGGAGACTGGGGCATATAAGGAACTTGGATATGCAGGCACCAGTTTGGAACCTGGATTATGTGTTGGCCAGTTGCCTTGAATCACATGAACTTTCCTGGAGCCTGAAGTTAAGTGGGTCAACCTGACTGTGGACTGGCCTGGAATCTGGGGCAGGACTGCATGCTGAGGACACAGAGGCAGGCCTGGTTCTGAGTAGGCCTGCAGCCTGTATTCCCAGGTAAGTGTCTGGACATGGGTTCTATGAGGGCAGCCTGATTGCTCAGGCAATGGCAGTTGTCCTGGTGCTGATATGGTCCAGAGCATGGGGCAACTGAGCCAAACTGGTACTGTGGCATACACAGAGACTGATTCTATTGGGTAAACCAAAAGCTCAAGTCTGTGGGGGCTGGCCTGGTATTGTGGCAGGCCTATAGCCCAGAGAGACTGGTATTGGCCTGGTGGTGGGGACAGGCACAAAGACCAAATAAGCCAGGCAGAATCTGAAATGGTGAGATCTGGCCTAGCACCAGAGTGGACTTGGAGACTTAGTCCACATGTACCACTCTGGAATTTAGAGATGTAGGGTACTACCTAGCACTGGGTTTTTTTGAGGTTGGAACAATTTTTGGAGTCTCAGTTAATATCTTGTTCTCAATTCTCTCTCCTTCCATAGGGAGGGTTTCTTTATCTGTGCTGTGCTGATAGGGTTAGGTAAGAGTGCTGTAACACAAATCTGTCTTTTTACCCTCCACAATGTGTTTTTCCTTCTTTTTGAACTTCATCCAGGTACTACAATCTTTCACCTGGTTTCTTTAGTTCTGTGAAGGCATTTTTATGAGTGTATAGTCAAATTAATGCTTCTATGAGGGAATAAGCACTGAAAAGTCCTATTCCATCATCTTGCTGATGGTCAGACTCACACCATTCTATCTTGGACAAGAAGAACAAAGCTGGAGGCATCATACTTTCTGATCTCTAATTACATTGAAAAGTTAAAATAGTCAGAGCAACATGGTAATAACATAAAAATGGACTCATATACTGATAGAACCCAATAGGGAGTCCACAAATAACTCTATGCTTACATGGTAAACTAATATACAATAAGAGTATCAAGAATATAAAAGTCTCCTTGATAAATTGTGTTGGGAAAACTTGATATCCACCTTCAAAATAATGAAATCAAACTCTTTTTTATTATTTATTTATTTTTTTTATGTGGTTCTGAGGATGGAACCCAGTGTCTAGATGTGCTAGGCAAGAACACTACCACTGAACTACAGCCCCAGCTCCTTGAACTCTTAGTATACTTTGTGTTGCTATAAGAAAATACCTGAGGCTGGGTAGTGCATAAAGAAGGTGTTTATTTAGTTCACAGTTGTATACCACCAAGAACGTGGTGTTGACATCTACTTGAATTCTGGTGAAGGTCTGGTGCTGTTCCATGCATTGTGGTTAACAAGAAAGGTCAATCAGGTACATGTAGAAGACATTTCATGGCAGGAGAGAAATCAAGAAAGTGGCCTGAGAAAGTATAACATGCTTTATAACATTCTGCTCTTGTGGAAAGTATAGTAATCCTTTTATGAGTATGGAGCACCCATAATATCATTGCCTCTTGAAGGTCTCACCACCTCTGTATACTACTATATTAAGGATGAAGCTTCCAGCCCATGAATCTTTATGGGACAAACAGTATCCAAACCATATTGGGGATACTTGTATTACACCGTACACAAAAGTCAACTCAAAATAGATCTTAAAGATTTAAATAAAAGAGCTGGAGCCATAAAACTCCAAAGTAAAATAGTAAAAAAAAAATAAATAAAACTGCTTGAAATTGGTCATAACAATGAATGAGGGCTTTTCCTGCATAATAACAAAACCATGGGCAACAAAAGAAATAGACAAGCTGGGCACAGTGGCCTACGCCTGTAATCCTAGTGACTTGCGAGACTGAGGCAGGAAGATTGCAAGTTAAAAGCCAGCCTTAGTAACAGTGTGGTGCTAAGCAACTCAGTGAGACCCTGTCTCTAAATAAAATACAAAGTAGGGCTGGGGATGTGGCTCAGTGGTTAAGTGCCCCTGAGTTCAATTCCCAGTACTACACGAAAAATAAAAGAAAAAAGAAATAGACAAGCAGGATTTATATCAAGATGAAATGCTTTTGTGCAAACAATGAAACAGTCAAAAAATTAAAGGTAACCTACAGAATGGGATAACATGTTATCAAATCATATATTTTATAAGGGATTGATATCCAAGATATATAAGGAACACCTACAACTCAATACCAGAACTACTGTTTAAAAATTGATCAAAGGACTTTATATTTTTAAGCTTTTTTCATTGTTAGTTTATTTTAATGAACTCTATTAAACTTTTTTTATTGTAAACAAATGGGATACATGTTGTTTCTCTGTTTGTACATGGAGTAAAGGCATACCATTTGTGTAATCATACATTTACAAAGGGTAATGATGTTTGATTCATTCTGTTATTTTTCCTTCCCCCCCACCCCTCCCACCCTCCTTTCCCTCTATACAGTCCCTCCTTCCTCCATTCTTGCCTCCCTCTTGCCCCCCATTATGTATCATCATCCACTTATCAGCGAGATCATTCGTGGTCAAAGGTCTTTAAAATCGACATTTCTCTAAAGAAGGCATCCACATGATCCACAAGCATATGAAAAATTGCTCAACATTACTAACCATTAGGGAAACTCAAATTAAAACAACCATGGAGGTACCTCCTTTCACCTGTTAATTCAGCTATTTCATAAACACACACACACACACACATATACTGTGTATATATTTTTTAAAATAAGAATATATGTAATTAAAGTGTTAATGAAGATATGCAGAAAAGACAATCCTTGCATACTGTCAGTGGGAATGTAATTTGATATAGCCATTGTGGCAACAGCAGAAATTTCTTAAAATATTAAAGTTGAACTACCTTATCTAGCCATTTCATTTCTATATATTTACCTAAAGGAAGGGAGAAATAGGGATGTGATTGTCAAAAGGTACAACGTTTTAGTTATGCAAGATAATTTATGGAGACATACAATACAGTGTAGTTCCTATATTAATAAATATTTTATCATACACTTAAAAATCACTAAGAGAATAGATTTTATATTAAGATTTTATGTTATAATGCACTATAGTCTAACCAGGCACAATGGCTCAAACCTATAATCCCAGTAACTTGAGAAGCTGTGATAGGAAGACCACAAATTCAAGGCTAACCTTGGCAACTTAGCAAGATCCTGTCTCAAAATTAAAAATAGAAATGACTGTAGAAGTGGCTTTGTTGTAGAGAGCTTATAGGGTAAATCCCCCTAAAATATACTATGCTCTAAAATTTGTGCCTCTCCCCACAATTTAATGGCTGATTCCCAATTCAACATATGGAAAAGTACCATTTGGGTGATGTGATTAGGTCATGAAGGTGGAGTATTCATGAAAGGGATTAGTGCTTGTAAGAGGCCAGTAGAAGCTTCTTTGCTTTCTTGCCATGTGAGGACTTAGGAAGAAGGCAGTATCCGTGAGGGGCATGCCCTCACCAAATAGAAAATGCTCCAATACCTTCATATTTTATTTCCTGAACTCCAGAACTATAAGAACTAAAATTTGTTTATAAATTATTCAGTCTATTTTGTTATAGTAGTTCAAATTGATGGAAACAGAAAACGGGGCATTGCTGTAACAAATACATAAGACTATAAAAGTTATGTTGAAATTAGGTTATGGGTAGAGGTGGAATATTTTTGAAGGACAAGCTGGAAAAATGTTTGGTGATTTATAGTTACATTAGTATATTTTTATTGATGGCCTAAACTGCATAGAATACAAAATCTAAACCCTAGTTAAAATAGCATGTAATCATAAACCAGGGAACCAAGCATAGTTGGAATACCAGCAAACACCATACCATTTGGTCTTGCATTTAATGTATAACTCCCAGTCTCAGGTGGGTCCTCAGCACCATGTGATAACATGTTCCTCGTCAATTTATTTTTCTATTCTCCAATTTCTTCAACCGTTCTTCACATTCATCCCTATTATTATTCTTAGCTGAAAGTCATGATTTCAATTTCCTTGAGCCAGTATAAGTAATCAAAAAGGAGAATAGACATGCTCCTTAGATGAATATATCTGCGCCCATCCCCATCTAGTAAAATAAGCTGCATTTTCCTCTATCAAAGGCTAATTCTTGCATTGAATTTTATCCCCCTTCTTTGTTTAAGGACTTCACTCTTGGATAAATGTCTTTATTTTATGCATTATGAATTTCCCTTCTCTATTGAATTGTTCTTTATATTTTATTGCCACATATTAAGTTTGAAGAATTGGGTTTCATTGTATTATATCCACTCATACTTAAAAAAACAATTTGATCAATTTTACTCCCAAATCCCTCTCCTTAATCTTCCCACCTCCCTCTCTCTCTTTCCCTTTTTCTATCCTGTGGGCTCTGTCTACTTTAGTGATATCTTATTTTCCCCCACTAGTTTCCACATAAGAGAGAAAACGAAGGATATTTTTTGAGTATGACTAGCTTCACTTCACATGATGCTCTCCAGTTCCATCCATTTTCCTGCAAATGACAGAATTTTGTTCTTGTTTTCCATATGTATATATACCACATTTTCTTTATCTGTTTATCTGTTGATGGACAACTGGACTGGTTCTGTAACTCTGCTGTTGTCAATTGCACTGTTATAAACGTTGGTATGCATGTTTCACTGTAATATGCTGACTTTAAAAATTATTTTGGATAAATACAAAAGATTGGTATAGATGTATCATATGGTAGTTCTATATTTAATTTTTTGTTTGTTTTTGGAATTCCGTGCTGATTTCCACAGTGGTAGTACTAATTTAACTTCTCCACAAAAGCGTGTTCCCCTTTCCCACATCCTTGCCAACATTTGTTACTTGTCTTCTTGATGATCGACATTCCAAATGGAGTGAGATGGAATTTCAGCATAGGTTTGATTTACATATTCCTGATGGCTAAGGATGTTGAACATTTTTTAAATGTCATTTTTGGTCATTTGTATATCTTTTGAGAAATGTCTATTCAGTCCATTGATCTATTCATTGAATGACTTGTTTTGTAAATGTGTGTTGAATGTTTTTTAAAAAGTGCTTTATGTATTCTGGATATTAATGTTCTGTCAGAAAAATAGCTGGCAAGGATTTTCTAACACATTCTTTAAGATATCTCTTCAATCTGTTCATTTTTCTTTTTGCTGTACAGAACTCTTTATTTGATGCAATTCCATTCGTTGATTCTTGCTATTATTTCTGGGTCTATTGGAGTCCTTATTCAGAAAGATGTTGTATGTGCCTGTGTATTATATTATTACCCAAATGATTTTATTGTTTGTAACAGTTACAAAGTTACTAGTCTTATACCTAGATATTCAATCCATTTTGAGTTGGCTCTTATATAGTGTAAGGGATAAGGATCTAGTTTCATTCTTCTGCATATGGGAATTCAGTTTTTTAAATACTATATGTTAAAAATGCTATCTTTTCTCCAGTGTGTGCTTTTGGAATCTTTGGCAAGGATCAGATGAATGTACCTATGGTGAATTGCTTGTGTCTTCCATTCTATTCCATTGGTCTTCATGTCTGTTTTTAAGATAGTAACAATGCTTTTTCTTTCACTATGGCTCTGTAGTATAATTTGAATGAAGATACAATGATTTCTCCAGCTTTGTTATTTTTACCCAAGATTGTTGTGGCTTTTCTTTTTCACATTTTTGGTGCATTATAGTTGTACATATTGATGGGATTTGTTCTTACATATTTATACATAAATAAAATATAACAATATAACTTCATGAATATCACTCCCAATAGGTAACTTTCAATAATATGGCCATCATAACAATATATATCTGCCTGTCAGAAAAATGACAGATCTTTTGATCTTCCTAGTCTTTTTCAGCATTCTGTGATTTCCCTTGTAGAGGTCTTTCATATCCTTGATTAAATTTATTCATTTGTATTATTTTTGAAGCTATCCTGTATATAAACATTTTCCTGATTTCTTAGTGGATTTATTATTCGTATATAGAAAAGCTATTGATTTTTGTGTGTTGATTTTGTATCCTACTACTTCCCTGAATTTGTTTAACAGCTCTAGAAGTCGTATGGTGAATCTTTAGGTTCTTCTGAGTGTAGAATCAAATCATTTGTACACAAGGATAATTTGACTTCTTCCTTTCCTACTTTTATCCCTTTCATTCTTTTCTCTTTCCTAATTGCTCTGACTAAAATTTCAAGTACTATATTGAATAGGACTAGTAAGAATAGAAATCCTTGTATGTTCCTTATTTTATAGGAAATGGTTTCAGATTTTCCCCCGTTGAATGTGATATTTGCTTTGGGATGGTTGTATATACTATTTATGATGTTGAAACAAATTTCTTCTACTCCTAGTTTCTTGATGGTTTTATCATGAAAGAATATTGAATTTTTTAAAGGGTGTTCTGCATCTATTAAGACAATCATGACATTTTTCCTTAGTTCTCTTTATGTGATATATGATAATTATTGATTTAGAAATATGGAAAAACCTTACTTTCTTGGAATAAAATCAATTGATATGGTGTAAGATCTTTATATGATTGATGAATTTTGCCTTGTTAAGATTTTATTAAGTATTTTAGCATCTATGTACACTAACAGTGAATACTAATTTACTTTCCACAAAGTGTCCTTATCTACTTTAGCGATCACAATGATGCAAATTTTCTACAATTAGATTGGAAGTCTTCCCTTCCTATTTCATGGAATACTTTGAGGATCACTATTATTATTTCTTAAAAATCTGTTAGAATTCACTCATGAAATGATAAATCAGGTGAAAGGGAAATTAGGAAAACTATCTCATTCACAGTAGACTCAAAAATAAAATACTTGGGAATCAATCTAACAAAAGTGGTAAAAGACCTCTACAATGAGAAGTGCAGAACACTAAAGAAAGAAATTGAGGAAGACCTTAAAAGATGAAAAGATCTCCCATTTTCTTGAATAGGCAGAATTAATATTGTCAAAATAGCCATACTACCAAAGGCACTATGCAAATGTAATGTAATTTCAGTTAAAATTCCAATGCCATTCTTCATAGAAATAGAAAAATCAATCATGAAATTTATTCAGAAAAATAAGAGGCCCAGAATAACCAAAATAATTCTTAGTGAGAAAAGCAAAGCAGGAAGCCTAACAATACCAGATCTTAAATTATACTACAGAGCTATGTTAACAATAATGCATAGTATTGGCACCAAAACAGTCATAAAGACCAGTATAATAAAACAGAAGACACAGAGACAAATCCACCCAAATACAGATATCTCATATTAGACAAAATCACCAAAACATACAATGGAGAAAAGATAGCCCCTTCAACAAATGGTGCTAAGAAAACTGGAAATCCATATGTGGCAAAATGAAATTTAACCCCAATCTCTCACTATGCAAAAAACTCAACTTGAAATGGATCGAGGACCTGGGAATTAGACTAGAGACCCTGCACCAAATAGAAGAAAAAGTAGGTCCAAATCTTCATCATGTCAGCTTAGGACCAGACTTCCTTAACAAGAGTACTAAAGTGTAAGAAATAAAATAAAAAATCATAAACTAGGATAGCATCAAATTAAAAAACTTCTACACAACAAAGGAAACTATCCAGAGTGTGAAGAGAAAGCCTAGAGAATGGAAGAATAATTGCCACCTGCACCTCAGAGAAGGTATTAATCTCCAGATATACAAATAACTCAAAAAGATTAACACAAATAAACCAAATAACACAATCAATAAATGGGCAATCTGGTAAATAGACTCTTCTCAAAAGAAGAAATAAGAATGGTCAACAAACACATGAAAAAATGTTCAATATCTCTAGCAATTAGAAAAATGCAAATTAATCCTACACTGAGATTTCATGCCACTCCAGTCAGAATGACAATTATCAAGAATACGAGTAGCAATAAATGTTGGTAAGGATGTGGGGGAAAGGGTACACTCACACATTGCTGGTGGGACTGCAAATTAGTGCAGCCACTCTGGAAAGCAGTATGGAGATTCCTCAGAAAACTTGGAATGGAACCACCATGTGACCCACTTATCCCACTGCTCAGTATATACTCAAAGGTTTTAAAATCAACATACTACAGATACACAGCCACATCAATGTTTATAGGAGCACAATTCACAGTAGTTAGGCTATGAAACCAACCTAGATGCTCACCAACAGATGAATAAATTGTGGTATATATACATAATGGAATATTATTCAACCATAAAAAAATAAAATTATGGCTTTTGCTGGTAAATGAGTGGATCTGGAGACTATCATGGTGAGTGAAATAAGCCAATCCCAAGAAACCAAAGTCTGAATGTTCTCTCTGATATGCAGATGCTAACCCACAACAAGGAGAGAGGGGAAGAATAGAAGTTAGGTGGATTAGACAAGGGGAATGAAGGGAAGGGCAGAGGTTTGGAAATGGGAAAGACAGTGGAATGAATCTAATATAACTTTCCTATGTACATATATGCATAAACCATAACTTTCCTATGTACATCAACAAGATTGGGGCCCTAATTAGAATAAAATATATTCCAACCTTGTATTAATACATCAAAATGGTTTCTCCTGTAATGTATAGCTAAAAAGAACAAATAAAAAATTCACTTGTGAATCCATCTGGCCATAGGCTTTTAATTGTTGGGAGGCTTTTTAGTATTGTTTTGATACTTGATTGCTACTAGTCTATCTAGGTTTTTGATGGTGTCTTGGTTCAGTTTGCTAAGTAATATATGCCTAGAAAAGTATTTATTTATTTTTCATTTTACAGTTTATTAGTGAGTCTCTGGATTTTAGTCATGTCCATTATATTATTCCTATTTTATATCTAATTTTATTACTTTGCGTTGTTTAGGTAAGGTGTTTTTCCATCATGCTTCTTTTTTTTTTTTAATTTATCTTTTAGTTTTTTACAGACACATTTTGATTCATTATACACAAATGGAGTACATCATTTCATTTCTATGGTTGTATATGATGTAGATTCACACCATTCATGTGATCATACATCTACATAGGGTAATGATGTCTGTCTCATTCCATTTTTTTTTCATACCCCCCTCCCTCTTATTTCCTTCTACATAATCTAAAGTTCTTCCATTCTTCTCTCACTCCCCACACCCTACACCCCCATTATATATAATTCTCCACTTATCAGGTAAAACATTCAGCCTTTGGTTTTTTGGGATTGGCTTATTTCACTTAGCATGATATTCTCTAATTTCATCCATTTATTTACAAGTGCCATAATATTATTCTTCTTTATGGCTGAATAATATTCCATTGTGCATATATACCACAGTTTCTTTCTCTGTTCATCTATAGAAGGTCATCTATGTTGGTTCCACAATCTAGCTATTGTGAACTGAGCTACATTGATGTGGCTGTGTTATTGTAGTATGCTGATTTTAAGTCCTTTGGGTATAAAACGAGGAGTGGGATAACTGAGTCAAAAGGTGGGTCCATTCCAAGTTTTCTGAGGATTCTCCACACTGCTTTCCAAAGTGGCTGCACGAATTTGCAACTCCACCAGCAATGTATGAGTGTGCCTTTTTCCCCACATCCTAGCCAACACCTATTGTTGCTTGTGTTCTTGATAATAGCCATTCTAATTGGAGTAAGATGAAATCTTAGAGTTGTTTTAATTTGCATTTCTCTAATTACTAGAGATGTTGAACACTTTTTAATATATTTATTAATTGCCTGTATGTTTTCTTCTGTATGTCTGTCCAGTTCCTTGGCCCATTTATTGATTGGGTTCTTTATATTTTTGGTGTAAAGTTTTCTGAGTTCTTTATAAATTTTGGAGATAAGTACTGTATGTGAAGTATGAGTGGCAAAGATTTTCTCCCACTCTGTAGGCTCTCAGTAATACTTGTTTTATGAAACTGGGTGTTCCCTTTGTCAATATATGACCTTCTTTGTCTCTTCTGACTAATCTGGGAATGAAGTTGGTTTATTCTGATATGTGAGTAACTACTGCTGCTTGTTTTTGTATTTAATTTATGTGCTATATCATTTCCCATCCTTTCACTTTCACTCTGTGACTGTCTTTGCCTTTGAGGTATGTTTGTTGGAAACAGTGTTGAGTTGGATCTTGTTTTTTAATCCATTCTAGCACAGTATGTCTTTTAATTGGAGAGTTGAGAACTTTTACATTCCCTGTTATTATGGAGGTGTGTCATTTTTTCTTTGGGAGTGGTACCTGGGATTGAACTCAGGGGCACTTAACCACTGAGCCACATCCCCAGCCCTATTTTATATTTTATTTAGAGACAGGGTCTCACTAAGTTGCTTAGAGACTCACTGAGTTGCTGAGGCTGGCTTTGAACTCGAGATCCTCCTGCCTCAGCCTCCCAAGCTGCTGAGATTACAGGCATGTGCCACCAAACCTGGCAGAGGTGTGTATTTCTTTTTGTCATTTTGTTTTATTTCTAGTATTTGAGTTGATTGTTTATCATTTTTTTATTTATCTAAAGTAATTTATTTTTTTCTGTGTTCTCTTTGTTATTTTATCTTCTTTTGAATGTAAGATTCATTTAAATATCTTCTGTAATACTGGTTTTGTGGAAATGAATTCCTTTAGTTTATGTTTATATTGGAAAGGTTTTTTCCTCCTTTGATTATGAATGATAGATTTGGCAGTTACTTTCTTTAAGGATTTTAAATACATAATTACACATCTTCCTGGCTTTTAGAGTTTCTGTTCAGAAATCTGCTGTTGTTCTGATGATTTTATTTTGTGAGTGAATTTTTGATTCTCACTTGCAGCTTTTAATATACTTTCTTTGTTCTGAATTTTGGCATTTTAACTATAATATGTCCAGAAGGTTCTTTTCTCATCCTGCCTATTGGGATTTCAATTTCTTTTTCATCTTTTCTTTTTTTCCCCTGGGTATTGAACCCAGGGATGCTTAAACACTGAGCCACATCCCCAGTCCTTTTCATTATTTTTAATTTTGAAACAGGGTTTCACTAATTTGCTTATGGCCTAAGTTACTGAGCCTGACGTGTAAACTGGGATCCTCCTGCTATTACTTTGCTGAAGTAGTGTGTTATGTCATCAGCATGTCTGTCATCTCCTTCCTAAAAACCTATACATTTTAATTTTGCCATTTCAATGTAGTCCCAGGGTTTTGTATATTATGTTCATAGTTTCTTATTTTCTTTTGTTCTTGTCTGAGTGATCTTATTCCTCAACTTATTTCAATCCCTGATATTGTTTCTTCTGTTTGATCTGGTCTACTGGTAAAATTCTCCATTGAGTTTTTTGTTTAACTGATATTTTCATTTCAAAATTACTATTTGGTTCTTTTTCAGGACCTCTATTTATTGAAATGCTTTTTCATTTCCTTTATTTTCTCTTTTAGTTCACTACATTTAAAAATTTATTCATCATTTTAACATCAACTCTTTAAATTCTTTTTTCTGGTGTTTCCTCTACTTTGATATATATGGGTTCAATTATTGAAGTGTTATGAACTTTTGGAAGTGTCTTATTGCCCTTTTTCTCATATTTCCTGGATTTCTATATTGAGATTTACACATATGCTTGGTTGAATATCTTTTGAGGAACTTTTGAGTGAACTGCTTTCTCTTTACTATATGCCCTGGGATGGAGTAATATCTTAGTTTCAAATCACTCATTCAATGTGATGACAGTCTTATGATCGATTGCTAATTGTACTTTGAAAGGAAATAATAACCACCAGTAACTTACTACTTGACAGCAAGCCATATATTAATATACCATAAAAACTTATTTATAGTGTTCTCCATAACTATACTAGTCCAAATGTAGAAGAGTATTGTTCTAGAATTTGCTGAAAATTACGTATTAAAGAAAGGAAAATTGCTATTGAACTTTGTAGTGCAGGGGGGAAATAAAAGAAAAAATGTTGAAAATGGTCAAAAAATAAATTGGGGTAGACAGAGGCAGAAAATGCATGCGGATAAAGGGAGAAAAATGATCATATAAAATGAGAAAGAAGAAAAAAGAGAAGAAATAAATCCAATTTTCACATGAAAACATTAATAAAATACATAAAATTAAATTAAAATATGCAATATCAAATAATGGGGGGAAAAATCTATCAAACCTACATAGGAAACAATACTAGTAAAATCAAAATCTAACATTAGTCTAATATTATTCCTTGCTGATGTACTTGAGTTGGAGAGATTTCTTACTGGGCCTTCCTGACTTGGACTCTGCCAGGTGTTAGGAGTTGTATCAATGCCCAACCTCAGCTACATGTCTTCTGAGTTTTTCTTGGTGTGCAAGTAACAATTGCTCCTCCAGTCTCCACATTGGTTGGTGGTCTGTATATTTGTTTCTCTATCTAGTTCAGTTTTATATTTTTATCCTTCAAAAACTGATCAGAACTCAGATCCTGGTACCTTTCCACACAAACTTCATACTTTATACCTCTGGCGTGAATTTGGGTGGCTCCTATTTTTACATGGCACGCCCATGACCTCTCTGGAGGGTCATAGAAAATGGCTCCTGGTTTCCTGAAACCCAACAGGCAAAATGCTGCACATGCCAGGATCTATCAAACCCCACCCTGCTTTTCTCATGGGAAGTTGAAATACTTTGAATGTTTCATGATGAATCTGGGCACTTGCTACCCCCTACTTGAGAAGATTAAAACATGTGAATATTTGGTGTGCTTTCCTATGTAGTTTTTAATGCATGATCCATGACAGAGTTACAATGTATGCTAGAAATGTGATCTACAGAAGAAAGACTCCTAGGCAGTGTGTTCTACTCTGTTCTAGTCCTGTTGCTAATGGCAGGGGTATTTGACAGTTTTTGACTCACAGTTATCAAACTACACAATTTATTCATGTGGCCTATTTCAGAGGAGTTTCCTGTAATGATATTTGCTAGTATCTCTAGGTGTGAGGAAGTTATAGGGACTTAATCATTTCCAGAGGTGCAAGCTTTGGCATGGTCTTACAACATGACTGCGTACCATAATTGACCACCAACAAATTGATTAACTTAAATCATTTCACACACATCAGGTCTCTTTTCACCTCCTGTCCCAGGTTAATTCAGTCTGACTCTCTCTTCTACTGTTCCCAAAGTAAGCTGTCAGCTTTGCCTCCTCTCTTTCCTTATCCCTTTGTTACTCTTCCCTCCAGACCTACCCTGATGCTGCAGATGTATATTTGGGGGAAAATATTTTCTTCTTTCTATTCTAACAACCAGAATTTTCAAGTCTCTCCAGTTCTCTGAGAGTCTAATAGTATATTTCAGTGTATTTCCTCTGTTAGGCACTGATACCGCTCTTTACTGGTGACGAGTCCTGCTTCCTCAGGTGTTGAAGTATAACGCCGGAGAAGCACATGGAGGCAAATGTAGAGTGGAAATGCAGCTTTATTAAAGAAAAGTAAAAGCAGACTTCTCCCGGGTGGAAGAAGGGAACCCAAAGGCAGAATTCATGGGATGAGCAAATCTTGTCCTTTTTATAGGTTTTATTCTCCCATTCTTTCCCCCTTATCTCTTTCCTTCCTGCCTAAGGAATTAGGCCTGGTTTCGCAGGTGAGATGTAAAAAGTGAGAAGTGGATGGGAGGGGGCAAAGTGATTCAGGCAGGCAAGGGTCCAGGGGGCATTAATTAGCACCTCCTTGTTTGCAGTCTCTGACAAGGGCAGGTAAATTTGGTAATCAATAGGCTCTGCAGATCCTTGACATTCCATTCTCCCAGGGCGGTCTCCAACTTCCAGAGGCAGATGGCTTTTATGGCCTCCATTTCCTGATCTGACGGAATCCCCTATTTCTACACTAACTGCCTGTCCCCAATTCTGGCTTCAGCACCTCATAGGTGAGCTCTTCTCTAACTGCTTTGGCTTTAAATTGTGAATGAGATGAAATCTGCCACCTACCTCTTCTCTGTCATCTTGATTCCTCCTCTATTGAATCATTCTAATGAATATATAAATTTGCCCTAATATGTCATCTAAAAATGCTGACATCATCCTTCATATTATTCCCTTTTTCTCTGCTCTGTTTTGCAGCAAACCTCCTTGAACTGTCTAAATATTTTCCTTTGATTACTCTCTTCCCATTAGCTATAAAACTTATCCCATCAAACTTTTAACTCAAAAACTTCAATGAAACCATGCTTTAGAAGTCAAACATTATTAGACTTTGGATATTAGATGCCCCCCAAATGCTCCTGTCCTAATACTAGAATTTTCAGAAGTGAAAAGATTGGATTTTGAGAGGTGTAACCTAATCAGTCCCGCCTCGTTTGGATGGACTAACTTGACGGTAACTATAGGCAGGTGGAACGTGACTGGAGGAAGTGGATCACTGGACTTGTGCCCTGGAAGATTTCATCTTTCTTGTGCTCCCCACTCCTCTGCTTCCAAGCTGCTATGATTGGAGAAGCACTCCCTTCTGCAGTGATGTTCTGCCTCATCTTGTGCCCAAATATGAAGTAAATCTCTGAAACCATGAGACAAAGATGATTTTATCAGATATTTTGTTTATAGCAATGTAAACCAGAATAAAACATCCATGATCTACATATTGACGAATTGAAGGGTTGATCATTGGTTTTCATTGTAGTTAACTTATCCATAATATTTGAACAGCTCATCATTAATGAAGCCAGAATTAAGGACAGGTAGTTAGTGTAGAATTAGGGAATCGGGTCAAATCGATGAAATGAAGCCATGAAGCCATCTGCCTCTGGAAGTTGGAGACTGCCCTGGAAGAATGGAATGTCAAGGATCTCTGGAGCTCATTGATTACCACAGTTACCTGCCTTTATCAAGGACTGCAAGCAAGTAGCTGCTAATTAATGCCCCCTGGGCCCTTGCCTGGCTGAATCACCTTGGCCCTCCCCCTGCCCATGGCTTCTCACTTTATGCAAAACCAGGCCTAGTCACATAGGCAGGAAGGAGAGATAAGGGGGGAGAGAACTGGAGAACAAAAGAGACTTTAACCTATAAAAAATGGAGGGTGGCTCACTTCTTGGGACTTTAGAACATCAGCCATGGCCCCCTTCTTCCTGCCGGGAGAAGTCTGTATTATTACCTTTAAATAAAACCTGCTTAATCTGCTTGCCTTGGCGTGCTTCTCTAGTGTTCAAACTTCAACATTAGAGGGAGCAGAGCTCCTCACCGGTGAACGGCGGTATCATTAATTTCATTGAAAACTTTCCCACAAGGCTTTTTATTGTTTGTTCGCTTGTTTTTCAGCCTGTCAGCCAGAATTTTTTTATCTATGTCTGACCACATCCCGTGGGTGCAAATGGCAGCCAGGAGCAGCAGTTTTTGTTTTATTTATTTATTTTTTTTTTGATTCATGGTAAACAAATGGGGTAAAACTTATTTCTCTGATTGTACATGAAGTAGAGTCATACCATTTGTGTACATAGGGTAATGAAGTCTGTCTCAATCGTTATTTTTCCCTTCCCCCACCCCTCCCACCACTCAATCTTCTATTTAATCCATCATTCCTCCATTCTTGCCTCCCTGCCACGCCCCATTGTGTATCATCATATGCTTTTCAAAGAGATCATTCTGCCTTTGGTTTTTTTTGGGATTGGCTTACCTCACTTAGCATGATATTCTCCAACTTCATCCATTTGCCTGCAAATGCCATAATTTTATTATTTTTTATGACTGAGTAATATTCCATTGTGTATATATACCACAGTTTCTTTATCCATTCATCAATTGAAGGACATCTAGGTTGGTTCCACAATCTGGCTATTGTGAATTGAGCAGCTATGAACATTGATGTGGCTGTATCTCTGTAGTATGCTGATTTGAAGTCCTTTGGGTATAGGCCAAGGAGTGGGATAGCTGGGTCAAACGGTGGTTCCATTCCAAGTTTTCTAAGGAATCTCCACACTGCTTTCCAGAGTGGCTGCACTAATTTGCAGCCCCACCAGCAATGTATGAGTGTACCTTTCTCCCCACATCCTCGTTAACACCTATTGTTGCTTGTGTTCTTGATAATCGCCATTCTAATTGGGGTGAGATGGAATCTTAGGGTAGTTTTGATTTGCATTTCTCTTATTACTAGAGATGTTGAACATTTTTTCATATGTTTGTTGATTGCTTGTACATCTTCTTCTGTAAAGTGTCTGTTCTTTTCCTTAGCCCATTTGTTGATTGGGTTATTTGTATTCTTGGTGTAGAGTTTTTTCAGTTCTTTATATATTCTGGAAATTAGTGCTCTATCTGAAGTATGAGTGGCAAAGATTTTCTCCCACTCTGTAGGTTCTCTCTTTGCATTGCTGATAGTTTCCTTTGCTGAGAGAAAGTTTTTTAGTTTGAATCTATCCCAGTTATTGATTCTTGCTTTTATTTCTTGTGCTGTGGGAGTCCTGCTAAGGAAATATGATCCTAAGCCAACAAGTTGAAGGTTTGTACCTACTTTTTCTTCTATAAGATGCAGGGTCTCTGGTCTGATTCCCAGGTCCTTGATCCATTGTGAGTTGAGTTTTGTGCACGGTGAGAGATGGGGGTTTATTTTCATTCTGTTGCATATGGTTTTCCAGTTTTCCCAGCACCATTTGTTGAAGAGGCTATCTTTTCTCCATTGTATGTTTTTGACACCTTTGTCTAATATGAGAAAACTGTGTTTATTTGGATTTGTCTCCATATCCTCTATTCTGTAACATTCATCTACCTGTCCCTCAAGGCTTTTGTAACTGAATGCTTTTCTGTCTCTCCTCCTATTTGACTGGCTGTTTCTTAACCTTTCTTGCTATCTCACTCTTTGTTCAACTTTTACATGCTACAGACCCCATAATCTTTTCTTTTTATAAACTTTCTCATTATGTAATTTTCTCCAGTCCCATCCCATGGTTGCAAATGTCATCTTCATTCTAATAAATTTTTTGCCTATTTCTAAATAGCTACAACTACCTGTTTGGTTGGCTGTCTGTTATCTGTACTTAAATATGGCTAAACACATATTTTGATTCTTATCTTCTCCAACAATCAAATCTGTTGCATTCCAAGTCTTCCAAGACTAATCTGTGACACTAGAATCTAAGTACCATTTTCTCAAGGTAAAATTCTTGGTCATCCTTACATTCTCTCTTTTCATTAGTCATTTGCCTCATCCAATTAACCAGTGAATTATTTTGCCTTGATTTGGAAAACATATCCCAAAACACTTTGTGGGATTTTGAAAACACAGTCCAAAATTCTCCTGTTTTCTTTTCATCATATTCAATTAATTCCAATAGCTTAGAAATTTCTATAAAATTCCCTCCCACAATGCAAAATTATCATTTTGACATGTTCTCAAATAACTCCCTCTCTTCCCTATTCCCTTTGGTTTACACATACTGGCTTTCTTGAAATTCCTCAAACCCATCAGGCGCATCTTCATCTCAAGACTTTTGCACTTTCTTTTGCCTAAAATGTTATTATTAGAGATGTTTTCATGGCTTGTCTCTATTTTTCTACAATTCCTTACTCACAGAAAACATGTTAATATTGGCTCCTCCTTGACCACTGTCTTAGTTGATTTTGGTTTCTATGACAAAATGCTTAAGACTGGGTACTTTGTAAGGGAAGAAAAACATCTGTTTAGCTCACAGGATCTTCCTGATGGTACCACCACATGGCATAGAAGTGGAAAGGAAACAAGTCAAATGCAGAAGAGGTGAGTGCATAGGATGACCTTCCTTCATAACAACCTGCACTTTTGAAAACTAAGTCCCTTTGAAAGAACAGCATTATTTCTTTCTGGCCGGATGAACTAACCAGCTTTCACTAGTCCCAACTCTTAAAGAACTACCACCTGAAGACTTCCATCTAGATACTAAGCTTTCAACACATGATCCTTTTGAAAACATGCTTGGTCCATATTTAAAACATAGGAGTCACTATCTATAACTGTAATCTCTTAACCTCCTAGAAACCCCTTTCCTTCTTTTCTTCTTTCTTCCTTTATGTTTCTCCTTAACACTTACTTCTATCTAATGTTACTTATTTTATTTATTTTAATTTTGTATCATCTGTTTTTTCTCATAATAATATAAGCCTCTTGGGAATATGGAATCCACCCTGCCCCTGAGGCCCCCACTTAAAAATTACTGATAAATAACACATGAAAGAATGCCCAGTTCATAGTAGTTGTCGAGTAGTTATCTGGCAAATGAACAAAATGATTTGAAAATAAAATTAATGAGACTAAAGAATGATCAAAACCATTAGTCTATCTTCTTTTATTATGTGGCCTAACCAGCTGAGTTACGAAAATGCTAACCATTATAATTTGAGAGCACTAATGTACAGTTGCTAGAAATACCTTTATAGGTCTCCCCTGATCAATCCCTTCATATTATAGATGAAGGCATTTGAACAAAGTTTTATTGTTGTATAGGAGCAGAGTCAGGACTAAGTTTCCTAATTTCTAGTCCAGATTTTTGCTTCTTTTGTACATTGTTTTTTGATTTATAGTCCAATAAACTCATCACAGTGTGAGGAATTTTCCTTACCCGTGAACATTTGCAGTTTTTCAAAACATTTTTAGTAGCTTTTTATGAACATGGTCAAACATGGTAGAAGTCATGTTCTCTTTAACATTTAAGGGACATGCTTATTCAGTTCTGTCATATGTTTTATATATGCAATGCCACTACTTGAATGCTGAAGAATAAAATATATCCAATTACAAATAACTCAGTTGGCATATTTTATTTAATGCTAACATAAGAGCTATATTTTTCATTTAATTTATGCTATCTACCATTAACTACATATATTTGCAATCCACATTTTCTTACAACATAATGTTAAGTGACAAAAATGAATCTTTTTCAGTCAGTGTTTGTTGAGAATCTATCGTGTATTCTCTTTATAACATCAGAAAATTCTGTGTCAATAGTTATCTTGGTAGCTTGTCTAAGTATTGACTGAAAATAAAATTCAGGAAAATTCTCTTTTTAATAATGATTCTTAAATATACTTATCATAAAATACATACAAATACTTGTGACAGTGAGATATTTATTCAATTCATAAGTGTTAATAATTTTAGCAGTTTATACATATTTAAAATAAATTCACACTTTGGAGAGGTTATTTTTATTTCATGTTGGTTAGTGGTATGTGTGTGTGTGTGTGTGTGTGTGTGTGTGTGTGTAAGTGTGCAGGTAGCTATGTAAAAACCTCATATAACAATGACTGGATGTCTTATGTGCTGAATATTTATGTCCCCCTAAAATTCATATGTTGAAGCTATAGTCTCAATATGATGGCATTTGAAAATGGGTTCCTTGGAAAGTAATGAGGTTTAGATGAGGGCATATGGTTAGATCTCCTTTAATGATAATAGTGCCTTTTTGAGAAAAAGAAGAAACACTAGTGTTGAAAGACTGGTACTATGTAATTTACATGTATTATCTCATTTAATACTTAGAAAGATTCATGTGGTTGATCCTACAGTTGTTCTCATTTTATAGATGAGAGAGGTTTAAAAATATAAAATAATTGTCTCAAAGTCTGTATAGGAACTGCATTCAAGTCTGCTAAATCCCACAGTGCAGTCTCTTTACTATCATGTTATTCATTTAATGCAAGAAAACTAAGTAAGCCAATATTTTAAAATCTAGAATAAAAGTCATCTTATGCTACAAAGAAATAGCAATGATGAACTACATACTTTTCATAATGATGGAAACTTTTTAAGAGGCAGTAAATTCTGACTGCCTTGCAACTCTTCCTTTGTTCCCTCTCTCCTCACACTTTTCTAGGACTCTCCACTTTTCCCCCTAATATGTGGTTCTGATAAAATTGTACATGTGTCATATTATTTGGACATCTTCTTCTCAGAGTATATGAACACACAATGTAGTAAGTCCTCCCATGTTCCAGTTTTCATGTGGGTTTATCTAATCACTTAACCTGACACAAATAGAAATCTCCTTTGGGTGTGACTCCCATACATGTCGTTAATAAAAATAATATTGTCTCCATTATATTTTTTACATAAAATATTTAGGAGTGAACTTACTAAGATATTATAGAAACTATCCTTAGAAGATTACAAACATTTGCAAAGGAACAAAAAATGGAATCTTAAAGAATGAAAAACGGAGTAAGAAGACTTGATGTCATAAAAAATATTGATTCTCCCACACATTAAGGTACAAAATATAAATTTCACAAATATTCTTGTCCTTTTTTTCATTTTTGTGTTTATTGTTATTGTATAATTCTATTGATAATATCTTTAAAAATAAACATCCAGTAATCACCAGGGAAATTCTAGCAATAGAAGAGGAATGAAGGAATGCTTACCCTAAAAAAACATTTTATACTTAAGGGTAATTCACTTTAAACTGCATTCAAAATATTTTGTAAATAGGCTCTGCCTATTTCCATACATTTATTGATAAAAGATTGTGGATCAGCTCTTTCTCTGTAGCCCCAGATTATTGACCAGTATCCAACACCGAGGGCAAAGAGTCTTGAAACAACCTGTAATTTAAAGAAGGCTAGATATTCATGGAAACCTGACACTTTCTTATGAGTTAAATTGTGTCCTTCCACAATTCATGTCTTAATCATCAGTATCTGGGAAAGTGAACTTATTAGAAATAAGATTCTTTACAGATATAGCTATTTAGGATGATATAGGATGAGTCCCAATCCAGTATTAATATCCTTATAAAAAGGGGAAATTTACACACAGGCATGCACACAGGAAGAACACCAAGTGAACAGGAAGGTAAAGATTTGAGTGATCCATCCACAAGATAAGTAAGGCCAAAGATTATCAGCAAACTTCTAAAGCCAGGAGAGAAGCATGATGCAAAATTTTCTACACAGTTCTCCAAAGGAACTAGCCTTGTTGATACCTTGATCTTAAATATCTGGCCTCCTGAACTGTGGAGCACTATATTTCTATTGTTTAAAACACCCAGTATGTTTTTGCAGTAGCCCCAGTGAACAGGTATTCACCCCTCACAGATTCTATTAAAAGTAGGAACAGGCTCGTCAACTCCAAGTATGCATAAGTAGATGACTAGAAAAACAAGTTGGGAAATATATTAATAGCCTTATGAAAATTAACACTTTTGGAAAGGGAACAGTGTACTTCCTCACTCAGAAAATATGTGAAGGGGCTACAAGAAATCCACTCACAGAAACTAGCAGTGTATTTAATGAGAAAGGCAGACATCTAATCACCTTTTTCTTATGTCAATTGTTCTTGAAGCACCATCATTACCACCTGAGAACTTGTTAGACATACAAATTACTGGTTCCCATTCTAGATCTTCTGAATCAGAACCTGAAGTTGGGTCCAGTAATGTGTGTTTTAAAATGCCCTTTTGATGATTTTGATGAACATGAAAGTTTGAAAGTTTGCATTGGTTTGATAATTCTTCCCTGTGCATATTTCATATAAGAAAAAGAGAATTGAAAATAAACAACTGAACAGAGAGGAGTCAGCAATGACAAAGCAGGTACTCTCCAGGTTATTCACAAAGGAGATATGCTACTCTATTGTGGATCAAATAAACACCATAGAAGACATTGAACCATCTGTTGTAACTGAAGGGATGGCTATAGGATGATAAAAACTATAGTAACATGCTATCAGATGCACCGAGTGTAAGGTACAGGTGGGTATTGAAAAGGTTTGCTAGAGTGAATGTATCATAAGTGCTGGCTTAAGTCAGAATTTAGAGATCTTGGTATAGCATTCCTTAAAATAGTCTTTTCCAAAAAGTAGTTAATTCCAGGTTTGCTATGATGCCAAGTAGACAGGTGAAAGCTAAGTCCTTCTCTATGAAAACAGGCATGCTAAAAGGGTCTGGGAGGTTCACAAACCTTGACACATGGCAGGTTGTTGTTATCATCTGCATATAAACAAGATAAAATTTTTATTATGGTAACAGCATGTTAATTTGGAAAGACTTGAAGATATGCTGATTTCCTACGTATTTCCTATTTTGTCACAACTTATTTCACATTGACTCTTTTCTTTTTTAATTCTTGCAAGATGTACTATAAATTGTTTTCATTTGAAGATTAAAGAAACTTGCTATGATACAAATATTCAAAACCCACTCATACAAATATGAAATTAATCATTTTATACCCAAAGCTGAAATGCATAAATCAGAAAGTAGTTCCTGAATTGTTAAATGATTATGAGACCATAAAATCAATAATTTAGTCTAGAAACAAAACTCTAAATAAATAAGAATTTCTAACATTGTGGCGGGCGAGACCCGGGTCCCAGGGTTACACCACGTGCATCCAAGATGGTGACTGGCAGAGAGCCAAAGGGTGTGCTGAATGTGCCTTGAGAAAAACAAGAAGCGTTTACCATTGGCTGTATGATAATTAGCTCAGCCGCCTAGCGCGTGGACAGATATATCTTACATGTATGCTTGAGCTCGTGATCGCTTGACCTTTAATAGGATTGGATGGACATATCTGATTACAATTGCTTATGCATGAAACTGCTTATATATTGAGGGTGTTATCTGAATAAAGTGGAAGCTGTTTCGTGAACTTCTGAAGAGTACATGTCGTTTGTCCCGCTGGTCGGTGGCAAGCGGCAAGTGGTGGCCCGTACGGGGAGCGGTGAGTGCTCAGGTAAGTAATAAAGAAGAACATTTTTCACTAGCACAGTCAACTAGCAGTCAAGCCTTAAGGTTTAAGAGAAGGTTCCCCTAGTGAGGGAGCATAACAGAAGTTTCCCCTAGTGAGGGAACATGACAGAAGAGACAGCAAAGGACGTCCTGTAGTAAATGAATATGTGTAAGGTATTATTTGTGTTACCTTTTTTTGGTTGGTTTCTGTTTGTTTTTGTTGTGGCGATATGGACATTAGTTTGTTTCTGTCTCACTTCCAAAAAAACAAAATTTCAAGAACAGTTAAGAGAAGGGGAAAAGATATTAGAAACTGTAAAAGAAGAACAATCAAGTTGAGCTTCTAAAAGAGAAAGTAGATGTTCAGACTCAGAACAGGGATGTAACTCTGAAGAACAGGAGCTATCTGAGACAGAACTAGAAAAGAAGTTCCCTCAGTGGCATTTAACCCCTACCATGCCACACCCTCCAGCGTATAATCCAGATCACCACTCTTTTCCAAATTGTAGGGGCACATGTACTTGCTGCACAGGGGCGGCCCCCAGACAGTGGGCTGATGTAGAATCTTGATCAGTGTTCCCAATATTCCCGGTATTTGAAGATCAAAACAATCAGAAATATCATCAAATATTAGATATAAAATTAGTAAAACAGTTAAAAGAGGCAGTTACGTCCTATGGAGTACAAGCTGCATTTACCATTTCTTTATTAGAGAATGTTGTAAGTCAAGATCTTACTCTGACTTATTGGGGTAATTTAGCAAAGGCATGTTTATCTGGGGGACAATATCTCACGTGGAAGGTGGCTAACCAGGAGTTATGCTCTGATACTGCCCGACGTAATACAGTTGCGGGCAATCCTCAATGGAATCTAAACATGCTGACAGGCCAAGGACCATATGAAGGGCAAGGTAATCAGATTAATTTCCGCCCTGGTGTGTATCAACAAATTAACCCTCAACTTTTAATCTATCATTATATGGATGATATTTTGCTAGTTCATAAGGAAAAACCTGTCTTAGAGCAATGTTATAATTCCTTACTAAAGTCACTGGAAAGATGGGGCTTACATATTGCCATTGATAAAGTACAAATGACAGACACCAAAAACTTCTATCATAAATGCAACTATGGTTAAACCCATAAAAATTACTGTTTGGGTGGACAAACTTAGAACTTTAAATGATTTTCAAAAACTTTTGGGTGATATTAATTGGATTAGACCTTACCTTCACTTACCCACCTCAAGTTTTGGCCCCCTGTTTGGCACTCTTAAAGGTGATTCTGACCCCCTTTCTAAGCGGGTGCTTACCCCTAAGGCTCGAACAGCTCTCAAGCTTGTTGAAACAGCTATGGAAAAGGTTCATCTTGATCATATTGACCTAGCTAAGCCTTTATCATTCATTGTCTTGGCCACAAATAAATTACCCACAGGAGTGTTTTGGCAAAAGGGTTCTATTCTATGGGTTCACATGAATTATGCCCCTAACAAGGTCTTATCCTTGTTTACTGAATCTGTGGCAGAATTAATCCTTAAGGTGCTAAAAGTATCCCTTTCCACCTTTGGGTCACATCCCTCGACAATAACTACTCCATATACTACTGATCAGATACAATATCTTATTAATAATTCAAATTCATGGGCTATAGTCTTCACTAGTACTTCTGCTGTGTTTGACAATCATTTGCCATCTGATTCTCTTCTCCAATTTTGGAGTCAACATCCTATAATTTTCCCTAAAGTCACCCGAAAAGAACCTATTATAGGAGCTACCCTTATATTTACTGATGGATCAAAAAATGGTACAGGTGCTATTACTGTAAATAATGTTATAGAAACATTGCTGTTTAATACTCTATCTGCACAACAAACAGAACTATTAGTAGCTATAGAAGTATTCAATACCCACCATGAGCCTTTTAACCTATTCTCTGATAGCAAATACGTTGTTAATGCTATTCAAAATTTAGAATTAACTGGTCTGATTTCCCTCACCTCCACTATTACTAAATATTTACAATGCTTACAAAAACTTATCTGGGACAGAAAAGATCCTTTTTTTATTGGGCATGTTCGGGCTCATACTGGCCTCCCAGGTCCTCTAAGTCTACACAATGACCCACACATCTTTAATACGCTTGAAAATGCAAAAACTTTTCATTCCAAATTTCACGTAAATGCTTCCACTCTACGTACACACTATAAAATTACTAAGGCAATAGCTCGGGACATAGTCAAGTCTTGTGCTAAATGTGCTACACTTATTCCTAACCCCTCGTTAAGAGTAAATCCAAAAGGGCTTCAGCTCAATCATATTTGGTAAATGGATGTGACTCATTATTCAGAATTTGGAAAACTACAATTCATTCATGTGTATATTGATACCTTTTCAGAATTTATTATGGCCTCTGCTCATACTGGAGAAAAAACCAAAGATGTAATAACACACTGTTTACACTCTTTCTCCATCCTGGGGGTTCCCAAACAAATTAAAACAGATAATGGTCATGGATATACATCCCAGGCCTTTAAACAATTTTGTTCCACCTTTGGTATTCAACATGTCACAGGAATTCCCTATAATCCTGCTGGACAAAGCATTGTTGAGCGTGCCCATTTAACACTTAAAAACATGCTTTATAAACAAAAAGGGGGAATAGGGGCATCATACAGATCCCCAAAAGACAAATTATCTGTTGCCTTGTTCATCTTAAATTTTTTAAATCTCGATTCTGAGGGCCAATTGGCTGCTGACCGTCATTCAGAGCCTAATAAAAAACATCTACTTCAAGTGCTCTGGAAGGACATTCTATCGGGACAATGGAAAGGCCCGGATCTGGTATTAATCTGGACCCGAGGGTCTGTTTGTGTTTTCCCACGGACGCACAATCGCCAATTTGGGTCCTGGAGAGATTGGTCAAGGCCTCAACAGAGACCCAAAAACAGGAAGAAGATGAGGAGGCTTCTCCCCCTGATGGAGTTAGCAATTTCTCACCAAGTTAATGGAGGAGACTCGTGTGAACTATGGGGGATAGTAAAGACGTGGCCCTATCCTGTAGCCCTTACCAACTCTTCTATTCTATATCCTCCTATTTTTACAACAATTGGCCACATTTCTCCAGTCTGCTGTTCAATGGGGAAAAGAA
The DNA here is from genome assembly GCF_902686445.1 of Sciurus carolinensis. Classification (NCBI taxonomy): domain Eukaryota; kingdom Metazoa; phylum Chordata; class Mammalia; order Rodentia; family Sciuridae; genus Sciurus; species Sciurus carolinensis. The sequence goes on along the minus strand of NC_062232.1, from coordinate 121,378,114 downwards.
TGGTTTGGGTTTTTGTCCAGGGGAGGTCTATTGTGTGCTGTATCTGTTCTGTGCATATAGTGTTTATACAAAATGCGTATACATCGGCGCAGAGAAGCAGCCATTATTTGCCAAGCTCTCGTCGCAACTGATGCTGGCTCATCCCCCCAAGTCTGGTTAAATATGCTGGACCGGTAGTCAAGATTCATGGGGAGCTCATAACAACCTAAGACAGGAAATGAGGGCTAGAACCTCATTGTCCGATGACGGGTAAGGATGTGGCTCCATCCTGGACAACCTAAGACAGGCACGGTCTCTTTTATAAACAGAAAGGAGGAGATGTGGCGGGCGAGACCCGGGTCCCAGGGTTACGCCACATGCATCCAAGATGGCAACTGGCAGAGAGCCAAATGGCATGCTGAATGCACCTTGAGAAAAACAGGAAGAGTTTACCATTGGCTGTATGATAATTAGCTCAGTCGCCTAGCGCGTAGACAGATATATCTTACATGTATGCTTGAGCTCGTGATCGCTTGACCTTTAATAGGATTGGATGGACATATCTGATTACAATTGCTTATGCATGAGACTGCTTATATATTGAGGGTGTTATCTGAATAAAGTGGAAGCTGTTTCATGAACTTCTGAAGAGTACATGTCGTTTGTCCTGCTGGTCGGCGGCAAGCAGCATAACATGACAGAATTTAGGATTACTCATCATTAATTCAGGTAGTTAATAATAAGTCATAGGCTATAATGATAGAAAAATTAGTTTCATGAGATTAGAAATATAAGGGACTAAAAATTACCTAAAACATGCCTATGCCTAATGTGAGAATTTCCTCTACAGTTTACTTCCAAGTGATCAACCAACCTTGATTGGATTCTTCTTTACACAAGAAGCTCATTGCATCCTGAGATAGAATATACCATTTTCAAACAGTAATATTCTGTAAAATCTGTTCTTATATTCATCTAGACTGTATTTCCCTGTAGTTTTCACACATTGGCATTTGGTGGAATATGGGGAGAATAAATACTGATTAAACAAATTGAGGTTGGTTTTGATCCAACCCTCTAAAATATACCAATGGACATTACTCAAATTTAGGACATTAGTCATAATGAATGTTATATTGAAATATGTATTTTAAATTGGGACAGAATAAATTACCTAGGGGATTGAATTTATCCCCATACATGCAAGATTAAATAAAATGTAAGTAAGAGAACTTTGTAACAGTAAAGTGCTGCAGAAATTTAGTGGTGTTTTGTTAAAGCACTGACATTGTCTACCTATAACATGAAAAAGTTACAATGTAAAAGAACGATGACAATGATGTATAAGTGAAGGTGGAATATTCTGAGCACTACTTTTATTTGTGGATACCCATGTTTCATTTCTGTTTTATTTCTATCTCTAGTTATATCACAAAGGAAAGAAGAAAGCTTAAGTAGTACTAAGATAAGTGAGAATTGATGACCATGGGTTGGAAATTCAAGGTAATGGTTACATAACAGGTGAATGAAACCACTGCTGTACTTGAAATTATAGAGTATTATTTAAATGTATAATTTGAGAAGAGAGCATTGGGAGTCGCAAAGTGGCATTTTGATGAGTAGGGCTACATTGTGCTGTGAACACTTATCCCCAAGAAACTTATACATTTTCTTAGTGTGAGAGACCCTATGATACAAACTTTTCTGCACAAGGATAACACATAGCATATGAACTTTTCATTCAGTGTTGGAACACTAAGAGAAACAGTTTGTCTATGAGAACTTCCACAGAATCAAAATCACTAGCTAATCACAACTACATAATAACTTCATACCTTTTCATAAGGGCCTCAGTCAACTTCTATTTTATGACTCAATCACTAACTTACTTATCTTTAGGTCTTGATAGTCTTAATGCATTTTCCCTTATTGAATGAAAATTTAATATAAAATTGTATAGGAAATTAACAAGGAAGACCACTGGGAACTAAACTCTTAAAGGACCAATAAATGTGCCCAGCAGTAAAGGATGTGGTAACAGATGCATTAGACTCTGGTACGTTAAAGTTATATTATCATCTGCCATAGGAGAAACTATAAAAGGGGTGGAACAAAAAGGTGAAAGTACATGACAGTTTCTTCCCCAAAGTGGTCCCCTTCCTTGCAAAAAGAGGTAAACAATCTCTTTCCTTAAATGTGCCTTTCTGAGTATCAAGAAAATTTTCATGACATGTACAAGCTACTAAATTTTATTGCTTCCCTCTGACATAATTAAGCAAACAAAGGATTTTGCTTTTGGGTTTCTTACTAAATCCTTTATTTCCCACTGTTACATATAAGCAAAATATGTGTAATTTAAATGTAAACATTTTAGAAAGATCTTATCTATGACATTACCATTTATATAGTCATTTAACTAAAGAGTAATTTATTTTTAGGAAGAAAACAGAAAGTCACCATACTAATAATCTAGGTCATTTTCTTTTACAGAGAGAAAATTGAGTCCCATTGTGTCTTCCACCCATCTCAGAACAAAGCAGTCACTAGTTAAAGCTTTGACCTTCAAGGTTTCATTGGGGCATGAGATCCTCCCCAGGGTTGTCTAATTCAGAAACAGTGAGGATGGTCTGAGAAAAGCCCTTGAACAAAAGTTCAGAATATGCAAATTGATCTAATTATTTATTGACCTAATTAATTATTAAAGAGAAATTGTACCTAATTTCTATACCTGAGTGGGTCAGAATTTAAAATAGGAACAGGTTGGAAGCAAGGGGAGACCTTTCTTCCACCAAATATGGCTGCTTCTATTGGTCTGCGGCAAATGATGCTTGGATTGGTACTAGATTAGAATAATAATCTGAACAGAAATAAATGTATTGTAGTTTCCCAAAATTACAAAGCAGAGGCTAGAATCTAGGCACAATTCCCAATCCAAAGCACCCTCCCGTAAGCCACAAACACATACATTAGCAGAAATACTTAACGCAAATTAGATGACACAGCAATGGATGTCATACAGTTTTCTGCCATTTGCCCCCCTTTTTTTCATTTACAGTTCAAAGTAAGAAAATTATACCTGAACCTACTCATTGGTGCAGTTAACAGGTTTCATATCTGCTACATTTTACAAGTGAAAAACTGGACTTTAATTATGTTCCGGGTCCAAGTCTCATTCTAAAGACTGGTTACATAGTTCACAAGAATGTTTCAGGTACTTATGTGGAAATATGTTTCATCCCCACATTAGCTATGTTTAGGAATGCAATTCTTTTGTGGTTTCCTTAGTGTCTCAGTATTTATGAGAGGCATTGAATATTGTACATTTGAAAACATATTTGAAGTTTTACTGAAAGGCAGAAGATGAATTCACACAAGGAAAAGTGGCTTTTTGGTAGAAAATCTCTATGCTGATGATAAGTGTCAATGACAATTTGTAGTTTGACATAGATTTTAAACTGACTGAATGTTCAGAGATAAAATTTCAATCAACAGTTCATCTTTTTTGAGGAGAAACACTTTTCAATATATAGTTGTTCTCTTCTTTCTGTTGAAATTGAGAAACAGAATGTGGGTTTGAGCAGTCTGTTCTTCCACATTTAAGTCCTTAGGCTATACCACGAAAAGCTTAATTTTTTTAACATGCCATTACAAATTGTAAATGCAATACAAAAAGGACTCCATTATTTTGATTATATCGTAGCCCAGTTTCTGTTGCAGTAGTGAAAGTAGCACTGAACTATTATTGATTATTGACTTGCCTCCATGGATCTGATTAATATTATGATTAGAAAAAAAAGTTACATTTTTAGGCACTTAAGAGACACCATTTGAACTTCTAGCCCTAATATCACATAGTGCTAAAAGTAGCCTATTTGTTTTAGTATTTGCCAATAGTAAAGAAGAAAGCGAAATGTAAGTAATCATGGGAGTGGAAAATAATTGTGGGGTTCTGCCTTCCTTCCATTGCTAGCTTATGGAGGATAAGGACCATGCATGGCTTCCTTAACAGCTTCTAGATTATTGACTGATGAATGGTAGTCACCGGAAACATTCCCACAGGAAGCATGAATGACTGAACTGGGTTTGATGTGTTTCTTCCTCTAACCTTGTTTTTTGAGTCAGTACTACTTCATATGAGTTCTAAGATATCCCAAGCCCATCCTGTGTTGTTTGCTTTAATGAGAGATCAACAAACATTTGTGCTTTCACAATTGCTTAGGCAGCAAGGACTGAAAAATGTTTAATAAAAATTGGTTCCTTCTGTTGGATTGTAGTTTTCTTATACATTGTAGGGATCAGATATAGGCCTTTGTATATCAGTTTATCAAACTTTTCATATAGCAATCATCTCTGAAAATATTTCTACGAATCTGGGTAAATTTCCTTTAAAATTCATGAACTGAAAGGCATCTCTCCTGTGCAATTATATAAGATTTCCCATTCCTGATGAGTTACTTATTTACATATCAGTGATTTTGAAATATTCTGACTTTCTGGTTCCAGGCCCACAGAGTGTATGCACATCAACACTGGGGTCTAGTCTTCAATTATCAGATAAGTTGTTGTGTTCAGAAATACCCAAAGGCCTTTGCTTTTTATCTTGACTTTTTCCTTAATTTAGAGTCTATGCATTATAGTCTTGAAACTCTCTACTGGTTTTAATAACAATTTCCCCAAAGTCATCAGACCACTTCTGAGGGTAGCCCAGAGCTTTCTGTCAGCCCTCCTATAGGAGAATGACCTTTCCCTTGGGTGTTCCAGATGTCCTTAACTGCCCTGCTGGGGAGAGGTCCCATTGTGTTTGGCTATGGCTATGACTGAAGTGAAATTTAACCTCCTTGTTGAGAGATAAGATCTGGAGTAAAATTGAAAGTGAGAGTCTGTCCTTCCTATTCCCCTTCACTTCCCTTCCCTTCATTCCCCTTTGTCTAATCCAATGGATTTCCATCTTCCCTTTCCCACTCTCCCCTATTGTGGGTTAGCACAACTTTCCTATCCTTGTACTTCAATACATGATCAGTGAAACTCCACAACATGCACAACCACAAGAATGGGATCCTAATTAGAATAAATTATACTCCAAGTGTATAATATGTCAAAATACACTCTAATGGCATGTATATCTAAAAAGAACAAATAAAAATAAATAACAATAGTGAGGTTTGTTAGATTTACTCCTTTTTACTAACCCAATGCTTTAAGTTTGCTCCTGATCATTTTATAGATTATAATTCACATCTGGAAAGACAACCAGAACATATGTGAATTATAATTTTGAACTTCCAATTAGACAATCTTCAGCTGTCAAAACCTATAAACTTCTCTAAAACTTCGTATTGGACATTTTGTGTGCCCTAAAAATGAAATCAAAATTGAAAATAATTGTCTGGATCAGTAATTATTAGGGCAATCTGGGAGTTGGTGAAAAACTCACATGCTAGCCATCCAGGGAAAATAAACAAGCAAATTGGAGACAGTTATTGGAATTGTTACTCACAGGTTTCCTATTTTCTTGTGCATCACAAAGCATTCAAAGAAGATTCAGATCAGCCACAAATTCAACTATTTGCCTATGTAGACTATGAAGATGCATGCATGATCCCCAAAATGCCAAACTGGAACCCCTATGCTCTTAAGTGCTTCTTGGATCTTCCAGAGGAACCCATTCCTCATTATTAGAGATGTCTATATGCAATTTCTTTGAGGTTGTTGATACACTGTCCTCCACTCTATCATTCATTGATCTTTGTCTTCCCTTTGTGTTCCCAGACAAATATCAAGAACATCTTTTATGTGCTTTATTATGTCACTGAAGTCCTTCTTAGGCCTGAGGTGATGAGCAAGCACCTCATTCTCACTCCTGGAGAATGAGACTCATTGCACACCAATATCTTTCTCAAATCATCTTTTTTTCCCCCAAAGCCTAAACTTTAATTTTTGACATTCTTCAGTGTAGATAAAGATTTTAAGAATTTTATGACCAGTTCTTCACATCTGCTTTTTATCCAGGTCTAGGGAACTAGGTTTAATTTTTGCTGTTTATCAACCTTGTCTTTTACCCTAAAGTTTCATTTTAATATAATGTTACATATAGTTAGTCTAAATAAACCATTCCTATCAGATAATCAATATCACTGATCACTTTTTGAACCAAATGTTGAAACTTATATAGTTTCTCAAAAGTCCCCTTGAGGTATAACTTTCAAATTGATAGAATGCTGTAAGACAGATGAAAATTCTTTATCTTTTCATCTTTGCCAATAATGATTTAATAATACACACACATCAAATATACCAAAAAATTAGGATTCCCTAGTAGGCAGACTAGGGCAATTATAATTAAATGAGAGCATTAAGGCAGGAGGATCTACTAGAATTAACTATGCGAGCTACATAAACCACAGTGCCTCTCACAGGATTTGTTACTCCATCCCAGTTGGAGTGCACACCATTCTTTTATTTCTGATTGAACATCAATTCATGGTGAGTCATATACAGATGGAGTTTTCATTTACATTTAATTGGTTGCATTGACAAAACACGGCTGAAAAACTACTGAAGGGAATTTTTACCATGGGGCCCAGTGTACTTATAATGTCGTATATCTACTCAGAATACAATATTCCTCCATTTGTGTTAAGGCTTAGGTATGAGGTGTCCCCCAAAAACTCATATGTGAGACAATGCAAGAACTTTCAGAAGTGAAATGATTAGATTATAAGAGTTGTACCCAAATCAGTGGATGAATTTACTAATATGGATTAACTGGACAGTAACAGTAGGCAGGTCAGGTGTGGCTGGAGAAAGGAGGTCTTTGAGGATGTGCCTTTGGGGTTTATATTTTGTCCTTGGTAAGTAGAACCCACTCATTCTCTGCTTCCTGATTGCCATATCCTGAGCTCCTTTCCTCCACCACACCCTTTCCTCCTCCTGCCATGATGTTCAGTCTTACCTTGGGCCCAGAGCAATGGAGTTGGGTAACCATGAACTGAACCTCTCTAACTGTGAGCTGTGAGCAAAAATAAACTTTTCCTCCTCTAAGTTGTTCTTGTCAGGTCTTTTGGTCACAGTGATGCAAAGATGAAAATAATTCATTCACTGAACATGTGTATATCAAGTGCTTTACTAATTTCTTGGTGCAAGTTTAAATTTTTGATATTGTCCATCCTATGCTGAGAAAAAGCTTTCTAGTTTGAATCCATTTCACTTTTGACTCTTCATTTTACTTCTTGTGCTTTAGGAGTCTTGTTAAAGAAGTCAGGTCCTAAACCAACATGATGAAGATTTAGGCCTATTTTTTCTTCTATTAGGTGCAGGGTTTCTATTCTAGTCCCTAAGTCTTTGATCCACATTGAGTTGATTTTTGTGCAGGATGAGAGATAGGGATTAAATTTCATTTTGTTACATGTGGCTTTCCATTTTTCCCAGTACCATTTGTTGAAGAGGCTATCTTTTCTCCAATGTATGTTTTTGGCACCTTTGTCTAATATGAGATAAGTGTATTTATGTGAGTTTGTTTCTGTGTCCTCTATTTTGTACTGTTGGTCTGCACATCTATTTTGGTGCCAATACCATGAATGTTTTTGTTACTATTGCTCTGTAGTATAGTTTAATGTCTGGTATTGTGATGCCTCCTGCTTCACTCTTCTTCCTAAGGATTGCTTTGGCTATTCTGGGCCTCTTATTTTTCCAAATGAATTTCATGACTGCTTTTTCTATTTCTATGAACAATGTCATTGGGATTTTAACAGGAATTGCATTAAATCTGTATAACACTTTTGGTAGTATGGCCATTTTGGCAGTGTTAATTTTGCCTATCCAAAAACATGGTAGATCTTTCCATCTTCTAAGGTCTTCTTCAATTATTTATTGAAGGTAGATATGGAATACAGAATTCTGAGATTAAGGTGATTCCACTAAAACAAGTTCTTTAGCATACAGTGTTAATCTCAGCCAGGGAAACACTTCTGAATTGATCTGCAGTAGATGGAGAATAATTTAGCTCTCTTTTATGTAACATCCTCAATTTAGTGCACACCTATTTCAGGCATGGAAGCAGAAAAACATAACTTCTACCTTCTTCCTTATTTTTTCCTTGCACATTTTAGGTGTTAATAAAATGTTTAAATAAATCATTTTGCAACCAATTTACAGGATCCAATTGTAATCTTACAAACCTATCATTTTGAGAATCTAGAATGACTCAAAACTTCTGCTCATTTGACTGTTTCTTGCCTTCCTCAGTAGTCTCCAACACTTAGAATACTAAAATTTAGATGTTTTACTCTTTTGGCTAGTGTTTTTATACACACCTAGATTCTTCTTCATCAAAATTAGTTTAATGTGCAAATTTATCTGTAATTTTTACCACTCTCCTTGGTTCAGCAACATCAACTTTGGTGACCTACAATTGTTAATTAAAATGTAAAAAAATCAATATATAAGGTAAGTGGATTAAAGAATCATTTTCTAGGCACCCACTTTTTTCTTTGTTCTCTGGTATTGCAGAGAAATTATCCTCAACAATTACCAGTATGCTTGTAGTTACTTCATTCAAAATTATACTCCCAAGTAATCCACATGCCCAGGGGTTTTAAATCATCCTATAGTGCCTCTTAAATTTAGTATTATCTTTTTCACAGATATTTCCCATACCAGCTTACCAGCTGGTGATATTTCCCATATAAACTGTGAACTATGTGTGTTTTCTTCTATATATCAATCTTTTCACACTGGCATTATTATTGTCCCAAGCATCAAATCACTGTTTCATTTATGAACAATAAATATTAGGATCATAATAATGTCAAACAACATAAGTGTGTTCAGCCTGTATACCATGAGTTAGTAGATTATAGCCCTGGGCAAAATCCACCCAGCTGTTTATTTTTGAAGTTTTATTGGACAACAGTGATGCTCTCTTTTCACACATTATGTATGACTACTTCCTTATCACAATAGCATATTTGATTAGTTTTTAGAAAGATATGATGCACAAATTTTTAAAAACATACTATCTGGACCTTTACAAAAATGTTTGATAAACCCTACTCAGCAAACAGAATTGATCTTATTAAATGAATACTCAAAATTCCTATGATCCTAATACCTAATGATTGAATTAGAATTTCTCTTTCAAAATGTTTCCAAGAATCATGAGAATTTTCATGAGTCCATACACTAGTACTAGTTACCATTTTTGTAACTGCTTGCTGAAAATTGAAATCATAAAGAGTTGCAGCATGTGGTGATATGCTTCCTTGACTTATGGGTCCATTCGAACAAATGTCAAACAAATGATACAATTTTACAAATGTGATTTTCTGATTATGGCATTGGCAGGAATATTGGACTTGTTAAAGGAGTGGTAGAGTACACCATATCCATTGGAGCAATGTTAGTCACTGGCAGGGAATTCTGTACTCAGTGAAGTGTTAGGATAAGTATGTTTGGATGTGTGTTTAGAAGAGAAACAGGTTATACTCAAAGAATGGATAGATTTTACATCACGTCCACTGAGCTCTGGGAGGTTTGGTAAACAAGAGCACTAGTTCTCAACTCTGGGTGCACATTAGAATCTCCTGGGGGTTTATAAAAAGTACTAATGTCAGGCTCTGTCTCAGAGCAACTAAATTAACATCTCTATGGATGGGAGTTAGGTATTGTTGTTTTAAACAATCAATTTTTAATTTGATTTTAGGGAGCAACTGAAATCAACTCAAAGTTCTAAAATGTCATTTCTCACTTGATACAGTGCTATTACTTCTGACAGTCACATTGTGTAATTTCATTCTGCAGATTCTTCCCTTTCCCATAAATACCCTTCCTTAATTACTAATGAAGACATCGGTTCAAAGAAAGAAAAAAACTAACTGGACATATAATTCCATAATTTTGTGTGGGTGTGTTTGAACCATTTCAACAACATCTAGGCTGATTTCTTCCTCTCATTCTTTTATTAAATATTTTTTAGTTGTCAATGACCTTTATTTATTTATTTATATGTGGTGCTGAGAATGGAACCCAGTGCCTCACACATGCTAGGCAAGTATTCTACCACTGAGTCACAACTCCAACCCTCTTTCTCTCATTCTTAGTTTGTGCAAAATACCAAAATACTAGCAAGGAATGCTCTCTAATACTTCCTTTTAGATTAAATAAGCCTTTCTGGACACACTCAACTTCTTTGTAAATTGTTATGAAAATACGTATATTAGATATTTTAAAGCATACCTAACATTAGCTAAGCACATTCTATATATTCACTGTGACATGAGATACTTTACAGACATTATTTCATTTAATCCCAGCTAAGTTCATTTTATTTATCCATCTTATAACATGAGACCTGAAGCAATGAAACTTTAAGTGCCTAGACCAAGTATGCCCAAATAAGTTATAACATTGGTATATATAACTCAGGCATATCTGGTTTCAAAGGACCATGCTCACACCACCACTCCCAGTATGCTTTTTCAAATCTTTTTAGTTTGCTCCCTCCTGCCTGCTTCAGTAGGAATGACTTACTTTAGCCTCCAGTCCCAAGAAGGTTTTTCTCTTCTTCAAAGGAATTATTTCTTCAAAAAGACAAACCCCAAAACCACTAAGTTTGAGTCCTTAAATATCATCTTTCTTCTTAGCCTTACTGCCCTTTCCTGCCTCATAGTACATACTAAGATAAATCTGAGAGACAGAAAGGAAAGAAGGAAGAAAGAGAGGGAGGATAAAAGGAAGGAAGCAAAGAAGGAAAAGAGAAAGGGAGCGAGGGAGAGAGGGAGGGAGGAAAGAAGGAAGATCTTAGTGACCTACCTCTAATAGGAATGAATTGTTATGTGATATATTTCCATATATTGGTAACAATGGATTCTATGAAATGTTTTTTAATTAATAACAGCAATTTATATTTATTACATACTTACAAGCTTTCACTTCACCCTCTCAATAGGACTCAATCCACTGTAATAGGAATTTAATCTTCATATACTCAATTTTCACTAAGGACCTTCAGACAAAGAGTATCATGGTGACATAGTTTAGAGTCACACAGCCAGAGAGTGGCAAATATAGGCATCTTCACATCATTTGATTCCAGAAACTATACCCTAAAACATCCCTTTATAATACATCTTTCAAAGCATAGAAAAGAATTCCTAGATTATGAAAATGACAGTTCAAGACTCTGGCTAATTCCTCATTGCCTCGAAAAGTGTGAACAAAACATCAATGACATGAGGTTATTCAACAACATATCATTTCTCAAAACATTCTGAAAACCATGAGTTATAGGAGCTCCTCTATTGGAAAATAGATTTCCTTACACAAATACATCTGTGACACACTGCACAATAAATCCTCTTCATGGAGATTCACCTTATAAATACACATATCCCAGACTTTGAAAAAATCTGCAGAAAACACATACATGCATATATCCCCATAAACTATGCAAGCTTAACTTAGTATTTCAAAAATTATTTGCCAAAAGAAGAAACCTTACCTACCTACAGAACTGTTGTTTAGTGAATTAACACTGAGAAATGCTGAGGTGAGTCATTCAACTATTTTCATGCTTCAGTCTTAAACTCAACAAACCCAAAGATTACACTGACAAAACATAAAGTATATGGGAGTGTTAGTGTTGCATTTAATAATTTTTTCTGTAAATAATTTGTTTTATTTATGTCAAACCCCACTGTAAACCCCCCCACACAAGCACACAGAAAACACCCCCCCACACACACACCAAAGACACATACCCAACACCCCTTCTTCGAATACCCCTTCTTGATTCTCCTTTTCTGGCTTACTAGTATAAAACAAACCTACTCTAACCCCTATTATCTCTTCCTATGAGTTCCCCAGGTAAAGAAGGTATCTGCTGTTGCCATAAAAAGTATATCAAGCAGATTTCCTGGTCCAGGTTATATAATTGTCAAATGACTCCAGCAACTGCTTTCTGTATACACCAATCCCTTTGCATTGAGGTCACATTTCCTATGGGCTACACTCAGTGATTGAGCACTCCAGAAATGTTAAGGCAGGTCCATTCCTGCAAGTTACACAACCCCGTGATGTTGAGTTATTTGACAACTCCTCATTGACCTCACCAAAACATTCTTAAAATTACTCTGTCATCTGATACTCAGCCTATTCACTTGAAAGCAGTTACATCTGCATCTAAACCAGTGACTCCCTTCAATGCTACTAATGTACCTTCTACTTTTTCTTTCATAGACAATTTCACAATAAATCACATGCATGTCTAATGACATCTTGGCCTCTGCTTCTCAGATGACCTGAACACTCTCCTTCCTCCCATCTGTACCCCAATATCTGTTGTATACACCTAAACTTTCTGTATTATCTCTTTATAAATCTATGACTTTCACTAAAGTGTATACATTATGTTTTGTATATATCAGTAACCCCAGTGTCTAGCAGTATTTGGGATATGAAATTGTGGATGGAAGGATAGTATTTATGAAAGATAGAGAAAAAAAGAAGACACACAGAAAGAGAAAGAGAATAAAGGAAGGAGGAAGAAAGAAGGAAAGTAGGAAGGAAGAAAATAATGAAGAAATTAATGAAGGAAGGGGAGGAAGGAAATAATCATGACCTTTTCTCTTTACCAAGTAAGTAATGTTGGCAAATCAGCTTGGTTGCTTAGGATCTGTTCTCCATCTGTAAAATGGGACGTAATAAGATATCTTAAAATGGATGATTTGATGGACAATTTTTCTTTTGCCATTGCTTTATAACTTCTTCCAAATTGCATATTATTTTGACCTAGTAATACTAGATTTTAATAAAAGTGATAGTGTAGTGGTCAGAGTATTTGGAAACAGGATATAGATATAGACTAGATAGCACTTTAAGAATTTGTCAATAAATTCAATTTAAGTGCTATAATTATTTTTTCTTAGTCTACCTTTCTGTGTTTTACATAATATATATGTTTTATTTCCATTATCAGAAAAAATTATGTGGGAAAATTGTGAATTTACTTAAGATCTTACCTCATGATGAAATAGCAAGATGTCAAGAAGTGTCTGTTTTCAAAGCTTAGAAGTGGCAATGTTACAGAACTCAAAATGACTCAAAATGAACAGCATGTACACAACTAGCAGATGTGGATAAGTTTGACAAGAATGTCAAGATCCTGTAGTGCAAAGAGCAGAACAGTACAACTTTCCATTTACGAAGGTGATTTTGTACTTCATTTTGGCATCAATTTTTATTGTCAAATTCTCATCAAAACATAGATCCCTGAAGTTTAACTTTGGCAGAAAAGATAAATTAAAAATATCTCCTGACAAATGTGAATGCCTATTATTATACTGATAACAAACATGAATTTTATATATAATTAATAACTGAGGTGATAGTTCTAGCCTTAACAAACTCAGATTCTTTTGCATCTTTGAAACCATCTCAAAACAAGGACAGCTCTTCATCCTTGGAAAACTAAAGGAATCACCTTATAGGTATAGTCACATGCTTCCCAAAATATAAAACACATGGATGTCAAGTTCAACAAAATATAGGTCAGGATGAAGAAGGATGTCAAGAAAGCACACATGTTGCTATTATTCTTATTTCATAGAACCAGCTGACCATGATCTTCTTCAAAGGAGATAGCTCACTCCAAAAGGCAAATATTTCCAAGAACCTGTTTCTAATGGCAAAAGTAAACATACTGCAATATCTATCTATTTTTAGACATGGGAAGTAAACAAAGATGATCTAATATACTCATACTTGATGTCTCTGATAAAGAAAAAATTTCAAAAATTTAAAAACCATAACTGAGAAAAACTTCCTAATGTAATAGAAAATTCAACTGTACAAATCAAATGAATTCACCATGATTCAAGAATATTGTCACATAATAATCATAACCATTATATTGGCAAGTAACAATAATAGTGGCACAGTGTTTGTTAGAATGATGGGAAAGAATACAATACAAACTTACAGCATTTGTACAAGGCCATCAGAAATTACATAACAAAAACATACTACTTATGACCTGTACTTATTTATTTTTACTTGATTCAGGAGTTAAAGACTAAACTGATAAAGGTGACAACAGTTGGAGTGAGCATCCCCAAAGTTCTGTAGTGCAACTGAGTGCTTTAAATGCACATTGTTCTTTTATTGAAATCATTCCAAATATCATGAGATTCACATTACAGAAAGTTTCTTGCCTGCCTCTGAAAGTATTTTTAAATTAGGTATCTTTTGATCTATTAATTTAATTTCTTAAAATTGATACTAGTTAGAATAATATTCATTATAAAAAATTCAAAGATACTAATCACAACATCACCCTTAATGATAAGAATCTGAAAATAAATATGTCTAGAGTCCCAACAACATGAGCTAGCAGATTGTTTCCAATATATGTATATTCACGTATGGAATACATTCACATAAAAGGTATTAGGATGTGCATGTATCATTATTTTAATTAGTGGGCTTTTTGGGTGGTGGCAGTAGTGTTTATGTTTCAATTTTTTCATTATTATCTGTATCCTTATTTTCAACATAGTCACATATTAATAATGGGGAAATTTTTAGTGTTGGGGATTGTGGTCAGCCAGGTCTAAAACCAATCTCTAATGCATAACCAGTACAAGGCCAAATGTAAAAGCTGAAAATAAGTTTGTGGAAATGTTCAGCAGTTTATTACTGTGTGAAGAGTAGGATTAGGAGAAAGGGCAGATTTAAACCCTGATAATGGACTTCTTTCTGTGATGGTTAGTCTTTATTTAGCATAACTTAAGTTGTCACCCCTCAGTGTTCAGCTACTAGACTCATTGATTTTTAAGGCCATAGTATATTATATATTTTTTTCAATCAACCTCATTTCATCTATGTACCTCTTTATATTTCTATAATGTGAACCAGCATATAATTGAACACATCAAGGTAGGTTTTATAGGTCTGCATACATGTATACATGCCCCCACACATATGTGTATATATATATATATATATATATATATATATATATAACTTAATCTCTTGAAACAGACTGATAATTTGAAGGCATTTCAATTAATGGTGTTCTAGCAAGCTTATCTAGACCTGTAAGTTGGTTAGATAATAAACTATGGCAGCATTTGATTCCTGAAGTATAACTCAAGAACATATGATTTCTATAAAGGAAGATGAAACAAGTAGTGTCACTCAAGTAAATCATTAGTATCCTTGTTTTAGAAATACTTTACTAAGTCAATCAAGATAATGCATAAATTTGCCTGCCTATTTTTTTCATTATCCTGTGATTGTCACAGAATATAACCTCATGTATTTATTGAATTTTTAAACAATGCCTTGAACAGTGACAATCGATACTTTTTGTTGGATGAATGAATTGGATCATCCTTGATAAGTTGCAGCATAACAAAACAAGAGTCTTAAAACTGATTTTGAAACCATGTTCTCTTGTTCACATCGTCACTACTCTGAAACTGTAATGCTTCACCTCTAAAACAGACATTTCAACTTGTTCATAAGGTCAGGTTTAGGATTAAAAGAGATCACAAATGTCAAAGAACATTAATGAAAATGACAATATTCCCTCAGTTTGTAGCATTGCTCTTCCTAGATCAATTTAATACAATGGTACTTGCAGTTTCTTATGTCACTGCATATGAACAGTACATTCCAGATCTCATGGGACCTATGGGTTTAAACTCACTATGAAGACATTAGGGGAGGAGGATTCTTTCTGTATTTGAAGCTCAGTCTAAATAGTCCTAACAGTATTGTCAACATGGTTCTGTGCAGTTGGACCTATTATTCCACATGGGACTGTCTCAGTTATTTCTACTGATTTTGAGAAGTAGAAAAACAATCTATTTACTTGTAGTTCAAAAGATCTGATATGAAATGCAGAGAAAATCAAATATATTATACTTTGATATAAAAGAAGGTACTAGGTCACCTAGTGTATGCTTTCTCCAACCTCTAGGTTCTGCTGAACCCGTCTGGATTTCCTGGGATGAGGCAAAGGAAAGGAGAAGGCTGACAGGAATTCTAAGCCCTATCCTTACTTTGATCAAAACAGTCCCATTTTTATGCTTTATTGGAGGGCCTTGATAAAAGACTATGTTTCAATTCTACTGCTAAAATAAACAAAGTGCAAAAAAACAAATGTTGGGGCAAAAGCCCTGTGTGGAATGTTAGGAAATGGTGAAGATGATGGTAAATAATATTTGTATAATATAATATACAGTACAATTCACTGAGTGTTCACATACAATGCCTCATAGAAACCTTACAAAATGGAAAAATGAAGTAGTCACCTTATTATCCTTAGTCTGGAATGATGAAAATTGAGATTCAAAGATTTGAAATGACTTGTAAAATCATAGCTAGCTGGAGGTACGTAGGATTGAAGTCTACTTGTTATAATAAAATAAACTGGCTTTAGGAGCTGGTTTACTGTTTATTGACTTTATCACTACTTCTGCTGGCTTTACCACTTATTATTCAATGTGTTTCCTCCTCTTTTTGGACTTAGTTTCCTCATTGTAAAGTAAATTTTTCAGGCTAGAAGGTCTCCAATGTATCTAGTTGAATTAGAATGGATTGTTTGGAGAAAAAATTCAGTAGTTAAAAAAAGTGATAACAACTGCCACAATTTAAATAACTGGAAATATCCTGCTGATTTGATTACATTGATTTATAGCAAAAATGCCCACACTGTATGAAATAGTTTCTTTTAACTACCATTTGCTGCTATTTCCTAGATGTGTGACATACTATACAATTTATTGCCAAAAAAGATATCTAATGCAAGCACAAGTGCACATGTAGAAATGTATATCCCAGATGAGAATATCACTTGTATAGTTGAAGATAGATGTAAATAATATGAAAGACTATCCAGATGACTGCTAGTTTATATTAAAAAGCTGCTAAGATTATACTTATGCAGTTTGTCAAAATAGGAATCTGTAGTCAAAAAACTAAAGCAGAAGCTAAGTTATGAACTTCCTCAGTTATGAAAATGTACATGTTAAAAACTCTTTGACATTAGAGAGAATAATGCATTTGAAAGAACCATTGTGTCCACACACATTGATGATAATAGAAGCCTCTTTGATACATATTGAGATTGTAATAGCATATTGGAGAATATCATAATGAGTGCACTGAATCAAATAGCAAATCTTTAATGTCTTTACACTTTTGATCTTACTTCCTCTTTTTATCTATACTTGTCTATACTATACCACTTATAATTTTTAATGGGCTAAACAATTAGGTCAACGAAATGAAATGTTAATACCATGAAATGTGTGTTTAAGAAATGAAGCATATTATAGAATGTTCCCCTCATTTTTCTTTTTTTTACAATATCTATATATGTTTTTCAAAGTTTTTAAGACTATCTGTAATGCATCTTTGCCATACTAGCACTTGACAACAAATTACATCTTGACATGAACACCTTCTATTTCACTGTTCTTAAATTATCTCCAACAGCCTTCTTTATTTTGGATAGTTAGTTGCAACTAAATTAAATTTGTTATAAATGGAAATGACTTTAAACTTACAGTGTATTAGTTAAGAGTGTGATCAGAAAGGAAAAAATGTTGATGCGTTTGGCAATTTCTCTTCTTATAGTCATCTGTGGTGATGTCTTCCATCTCAATTCATTGTTTTGAAATATATATCACTATGTGTAAGATATTGTACTAGGTACTGAGAATAAAGAGGGAAAAAATAAGCATTCCGTTGTAAACTACCCAAAAGTACTGTGTCTAATGCAGTACCCTATATATTTAGAATGTTGAATAAATGTCTACTGAAAAATATTGAGTTGGAGTAATTATTATAGAGAGAGTATTGGCTTGAAGATAAGTTAGGAAATATAGACTTTGCTTTCTCCATCTATAAACTGATGAAAAAGAACTAAATTATCTTTAAGATTTCTCTCTAAGGGAATTTAATTCATGAATGAATCCCATTTATTTTTGTTTTCTTCTTATACAAAACAAAAACAAATTGCTCTTTTCTTTCAGCAGCAACCAAGGGCAAAGGTGAGTATGATGTTCTTTGACCCATCATACTACTTTTTCTGCTCTTAGCAATGTGGCCACAAACATTAACAGAGCATGCTGTTATAGTTTGGATATGAGGTATCATCCAAAAAGCTCATGTGAGAATGTATAGAGAGTAAATGATTATATTGTGAAAATTGTAACCTAATCAGTGGATTAATCTGTTGATGGATTAATGATTTGAATGATTTGAATACTGGGTGGTAACTCTAAGTAGGTAGGGGGTGACTGGAGGAAGTAGATCTCCCCCACCCTCTCTCCTTCCTATGTGTATGAACTGAGCTATTTTCCTTCACCACACCCTTCTACCATGATGTTCTGCTTCATGTCAGGCTCAGAACAATGGAGTCAGCCAACCATAGACTGAATGGCTTAAACTGTAAGTCCAAAATTTTTCATTCTCTATGTTGTTTCCCCCCACCCCCAGGTATTTTGGTCACAGTGGTGGAAAATTGACAAATATGAATGCCAATTAAGAAATGCATAAATTTGTAAACTAACACATCCTATCTTATAATCCATGTATTTACTAGAAATCTTCAATATAGTATAGTCCTAATTTAGTCACAGCGCAACAATCAGAAGTTACAAAAAGCCCTTGTGCCTGGGAGCCTCGGGGGGTGAAGAAATGTGTCTGGGTGTCATTGTCATATCTTCTCTCACTCAAGGTTTCCAGATTTAATAAGTAAGAATGCCCAGTTAAATTTCAGTTCAGATACACAGATAATTTTGGGGAGAAATACCAGGGATTGAACTCAGGGGCACTCAACCACTGAGCCACATCCCCAGCCCTATTTTGTATTTTATTTAGAGACAGGTTCTCATTGAGTTGCTTAGGGCCTCACTAAGTTGCTGAGGCTGACTTTGAACTGGTGATCCTCCTGACTCAGCCTCCGGAGCCACTGGAAAAATGCATGCACCACGTCACCCACTGATAGATAATTTTTAATATAAAAAGTCTCACAAAATATTTGGTTCACACTTTGACTAAAATGCTACATTGTTTACCTGAGATTCAAATTTATTTTTAGATCCCATATTTTATTTGTCAACCCTTCTCCCTCATCTGGTCTCTTATTCTTCTTTCAGAACTCTAATTACTAGACCTAATAGGCAGCAGTTAGAAGAGCAGAAATCTCTTTTTCATAGTTCCCCACATTTTTTCGATGCACTTCAACATTCTGAAGATAAGTAAAGGGGTAGGCTTAGCGCTGAGATACAACATCTAAATAATGGGCACAATTATTATCACCTAAATCCCTATCTCCTACAATGTCCCTTAGATATTAATTTGATTGTTAATACCCATAGTAATACAGATATTAGCATGGATCTAACATTTTTGAAAATCCTAAAGATTCCAGAAATTTCCTGAAACTACCAGTCCATGGGGAAGAATCAAATGAAAATGGCACATGCCCTCATCTCTCAGAATCCTCTCTCAGACTTGGTCTTTGAATGTTGTTTTGGAACACCTAGGCCCTCATTCTGCTATGACTTTGATTCCTCAACTTTTCCTGAGTCAAAAACAGTGATGGACCACAAGGAAGGATTAGGGTAAGTGATGATGCATGCAAGGAAGTGTTATTAATCCTCATAAAACAGCATTAAAGTCACTCTTTTGTTTTCCTACCTTGAAAGATATAGCATTTTTCTTTTTATTCATCCTTGGACAGGGTAAAATATGAAAAATAAGAACCCTAATTTATGGGGCTGGTATGACAGATTTTGACATTCTAATTGCTTTCCTAGCAGTTACACTAGCTCCCCTTTGGACACAATGGACAGTAGTCAGAATATATTGGGTTGGTTGTCCCATTGTTTCACTAATGGAACCTTGTCTTTTCTCCCTTTCAAAGCTTTTTCTTTTGTAGCCTGGCATTCATCACCTGCTCAATCTTATACACTTGTACTTTGCTGATCTTATACCCTATTTCAGTGCTATCCTCTTCTTAGAAAAAAATATTTTTACCAAATGATGTGATCAGTACTGAGAAAAGCATATTTAAAGAATGATTATCATCCCTGAAAAACAAATGAATGTGTATGAGCATAAACCTTCAAACAACCAAGATAATTCCCATCTAAGATATTATCAATGTACCTTTTATTTTTCAACGTGGCATTAGCTTCAATGCCAAAACCAATGTCTTTGAGGTTTTCCCATAAGTTTTCTTCTAAAATATTGATAGTCTCAGATCTTACATGTAAGTCTTTAGTCCAGTTTGAGTTGATATTTGTGTATTGTGTAAGATAGATCTCCAATTTTATCCTGTTGCATGTGGATATTCAGGTTTCCTAGCACTTTTTGTTGAAAAAACTTTTCTTTCCCCATTTTTTCTTCTTGGTGCTTTTGACAAAGATAAATTGATCTTACATTTTTGGTTGTATTTCTGAGCTCTCTATTCTGTACATTGATCTATATGCCTCACAAAGTTACACCTACTGTACTCACTGAGAAACTTGAGTATATTGGTATTAATAGTATTCACATTTTGGTAAGAATTGCAGGGTATTTTTGAATCATACTAGAATATCTAAAACATAACAAGTGATAACTAGGTAAGTGAAGGACTTGAATGGTATTTCTTTTAGACTTTCTACCAACTTTAGACAGGAGTAAATCACATCTGTCATTACAACTGGGGAACCAAAGAATACCATGTGAAATGACCCATCATCGTATTTGAAGGTTAGAAAAAATGGTGGAATCATGTTTGGTAGGTAATGAACAAATTTTATTTCTTCCTCTGACAGGACCAGGCACATGGCTAGAAAGCTATTTATGTGTAACTGACTTGGATCAACCTTCTTGGGAGACTAGATTTGACAAAAAACCTTGAGTTTTCCAAAGCTAGATTTATGCAGAAACATCAGCTTTGCTATTCAAGTTCAATGATAAGCTAATTTATTCTATGATTTGTTTTGCCTTTTTAAATTAAAATGTTAGACAAATGTAATACTAAATAAAACAAAGATTTGACAAGCAGCACAAGAGCTGACACCCATCCTGAAAATCAAATTAATTAATATAATACTTTACCTTTATTTAATGCTTATGTTATATTTATTTGAATGAAGCCCCAACTTCAATTAATTTGCTCTAGAGAAACTGACTCCATCATGAGATAATGAAGTTGAGCAATTGATGTGTGGATGTGAAGCCTGGAACTTGTGGAACCATTTTATTTCTATAAGGGAAGACAGACTGGGAAGAATTTGGCACAGGTTGGAGAACTAAGCTGAGATAGCCACGAATAAATTGAGACATCGATGGCATAAGGAATCTGTGGCTCACACTGTGACCAAAGCATATCCAATATCTGGATCTTTCAGATAACGAACCAAATATTTTTCTTTATTCCTGAAATATGTTTAGATTTTATGATGTTTTATACCAAAGGACATCTAAATCACATAGTTTCATCTACATTAGGCCTTATGCTTGGTTATTAATACAGGTCATCTTATTTACTTCTCATGAAAATACTTGTAAGGGAGGCATGAAAGACATTAAGACAGTCATTTCTATTTACCCCAGATATGCTACAGAATCCTTTTACACACAGAATTCCATACTGCTCTTACCAATCAACTGTAGGGGAAATGGACAATGAAAATTAATGAACACTCTACACACGAGGTGCTTAATAAACATATTCTAAAGCTACCAAGTTAGGGTAATTATTGTAGAATCATCATCAGAGTGGTACCTTCAATGGTTTCTTTTCCTTAATGTCTAAAGCTCCAGGAAACTATTGAAAGCTAACCGAAGTTTCTCCTTATAGGCACATGGATTTCCTCTTGCTATTACTCTATTCTCTTTTAAGCTTTTACTTTGCTAAGGATTCCTCAATATCTATTTTCTATTACTTTTCCTTTCAATCTGACCCCATTAAGTTGGTTACTCACTTGGCCTGTTTATTGATCCTTTCATTTGGCTTCTATTGTTCATGTTTTCTATCCTAAGACTAATCTATCCTTAATGCTATAAAAATGAGCAATTCAGTACATTCCTTATTAAGTTATATTATCAGGTTTATATCAGGAGAAGAATCCTGTAGGTGTGGGAAAGAAGATAGCGAACTTTCTAGGACATATTTACATGTTAAATATAGAATTTGTTATACTGCTTTATTGCCAAAAAGATGAAAATTATAATTTAATCATTAATACTAGTTTTTGTCATCACTAAATCCAGCTGAGTTTTAATGACATAATCTGGTCAAATAAATTCATATAGTGTATCTCTCTGGAAGACAAAATGCCCATTCAAGTTTCTTGGGTGTTACATTAAAGACTAAAACAGTCACAGTTGATTTAATTGCAATTGTGTCTTCTAACCATCTGGAATTAGAATATTATATTGTTGAAGATGTTATATTTTTCATTGTTGTTATCTGTGTCAATATCTTAGCATTCAAGTGGGTGTTTTCTATTTTGACCAACCTATGGTTATAATATGGACAATGAGTTCACAACAGAAAAAATAATATCAAAAAAAAGAACATTCAAAGAACTTAGCTCTATCTTCAAATTAAATAACAAGATTATTCTTATTCTACTGTGGAATATAAAACTTGGTGCCAATACTTTTGCATTTCTGATTGTCATTTAGTATGGAGTAGAACCTGGCAGAGGCAGTTGCCAATTTTTTTAAATGACCTGATACATTGTTATAGAAGATATCTACTACCTGTATCACCTTACTGTAGGTACAATTATTTCTAAATGATCCATGGCAGGATTAAGCAATATTTGTATTTTATATCAACCAAAATGTTCTTCCCTGTCACACAAATTTTGACAAATAATAAAAAGATAAATCTCTTCTTACTCACTAGAACATTAACAAATTTAGAATTAGATTTAATTTCCTGGACATATCACTGTAACAGTGTTTAAATACTGTGTAAGAGAATAGATGTAGAGACCTTTTATGACAATAATATCTGAGAAAAAAAATCAATCACTTGAATTCATATAACACCATTATTGCTGCTACTGCTATTATTACTAGCTCTACTTGTCCTACTTCAGGCTTCCTTGAATCTGATCATCCTTTCTGTGTTTGGGGAACCCCATATTTTGAAGAAAAGCCCAACTCTAATTCATCTACATATACCAAAAAATTAGTTGAGTATCCTCTATCATCCAGGTACTATTCTCATTCCTCCATGTACATAAATGTACATAACGGACAAAAATGCTTTCCCTTTGAGAATTGTAGCTATAGACCATAGATAATAGACAATGCAGTACACTTTCTAGTATTATATGAAGATGAAAATGCAATGGAAGAAAAAATAATAATTTGGGATTAGAAATGCTGAGAGCTTTAAATTCCTGGGTAATTAGGGTTAAACACCTTGGAAAGATGATATTTGAGGAAAGATTTGAAAGTGGTGAGACATGCAGATATTCATAGGAAAAGTAAGCCAGGAAGGAGTAGTAGATAAAAAGTTCATAAGATAGAAACTTTCCTGACATGCTGATTAGCGTCAAGGAATCTAGTATTGTTGAAGGAGATTGAATGAGGGTAAAGGGTAATAGGAAGGTTGGTCAGAGAAAGCACTGGAACACTATTGGGTAGGGTCTTATATCCACTACAGTGAAATGAACTTTTAGGATGAGATGAGAATCCACTAAAACCTGTTAATAAAAAAGCGACACAACTCCCATTTTAGCAGTATCGATGCAGTTTTTTATTAATTTAAGAATAAGAGTAGAAATCTGTGATCTGAGAATGAGTTAAAAATTCATGAGATTTTCATTGAAATTCAGATTAATATACCTTTGTCCTAATTTTTCTCCTTTTGATTGGGGTGTTTAGTCAGTATGAAAGTTCAGCAGACCTCACACATGACCATAGTATACACACAATTTAAAGAAATTTTGGGTATACACTATAATTTTCTGCAAGATTATTTAACAGTCATTGTTTTCCATATGGAATCCTTTGATTTCCAAATCCAGTCACAATAACATTTGAGAACTTATAAAATAATATTAAATCCTTTGTGCACGTTAAATTCACCTACAGAACTTTTCTATAATAGTAACACTTGGACACACCTTTAGATATTCATTTTATTTTTTTTATTTTTTTTTTTACAGGATCTGCACTTTATTTTTTTATTTTATTTTATTTTATTTTATTTTTTTTACATTTACATAGGGTAATGATGTTTATTTTATTTTTCCCCTCCCCCCCACCCCTCCCACCCCTCTTTTCCCTCTACACAGTCCTTCTTTCCTTCATTCTTACCGCTCTCCTTAGCCTAACTCTAAACCTAACCCTAAACCTAATGCTAGCCCCTCCCGCCCCCCATTATATGTCCTCATCCGCTTAAAAGCGAGATCATTCGTCCTTTAGTTTTTTGAGACTGGCTTATCTCACTTAGCATGATATTCTCCAATTTCGACCATTTGCCTACAAATGCCATAATTTTATCATTCTTTATGGCTGAGTAATATTCCATTGTATATATATGCCACAGTTTCTTTATCCATTCATCAACTGAAGGGCATCTAGGTTGGTTCCACAATCTGGCTATGGTGAATTGAGCAGCAATGAACATTGATGTGGCTGTATCTCTGTAGTATGCTGATTTTAAGTCCTTTGGGTATAGGCCAAGGAGTGGGATAGCTGGGTCAAATGGTGTTTCCATTCCAAGCTTTCTGAGGAATCTCCACACTGCTTTCCCGAGTGGCTGCACTAATTTGCAACCCCACCAGCAATGTATGAGTGTTCCTTTTTCCCCACATCCTCGCCAACACCTATTGTTGCTTGTATTCTTGATAATCGCCAATCTAATTGGGGTGAGATGAAATCATAGGGTAGTTTTGATTTGCATTTCCCTTATTACTAGGGATGTTGAACGTTTTTTCATATATCTGTTGATTACTTGTACATCTTCTTCTGTGAAGTGTCTGTTCATTTCCTTAGCCCATTTGTTGATTGGATTATTTGTATTCTTCGTGTAGAGTTTTTTGAGTTCTTTATAGATTCTGGAAATTAGCGCTCTATCTGAGGTATGGTTGGCAAAGATATTCTCCCACTCTGTAGGCTCTCTCTTCACATATCTGATAGTTTCCTTTGCTGAGAGAAAGCTTTTAAGTTTGAATCTATCCCAGTTGTTGATTCTTGCTTTTATTTCTTGTGCTATGGGAGTCCTGTTAAGGAAGTCTGATCCTAAGCCAACAAGTTGAAGATTTGGACCTACTTTTTCTTCTATAAGATGCAGGGTCTCTGGTCTGATTCCGAGGTCCTTGATCCATTTTGAGTTGAGTTTTGTGTAGGGTGAGAGATAGGGGTTTAATTTCATTCTATTGCATATGGTTTTCCAGTTTTCCCAGCACCATTTGTTGAAGAGGCTATCTTTTCTCCATTGCATATTGTTGGAACCTTTGTCTAGTATGAGAAAATTGTATTTATTTGGGTTTGTGTCTGTGTCCTCTATTCTGTACCATTGATCTACCTGTCTATTTTGGTACCAATACCATGCCGTTTTTGTTACTATTGCTTTGTAGTAGAGTTGAAGATCTGGTATTGCAATACTCCCTGCTTCGCTCTTGCTACTGAGGATTGCTTTAGCTATTCTACGTTTTTTATTCTTCCAGATGAATTTCATAATTGCTTGCTCTATTTCTGCAAGGTACATCATTGGGATTTTAATTGGAATTGCATTGAATCTATATAGCACTTTAGATAGTATAGCCATTTTGACGATATTAATTCTGCCTATCCAGGAACATGGGAGATCTTTCCATCTTCTAAGGTTTTCTTGAATTTCTTTCTTTAGTGTTCTGTAGTTCTCATTGTAGAGGTCTTTCACCTCTTTTGTGAGATTGATTCCCAAGTATTTTATTTTTTTTGAGGCTATTGTGAATGGGGTAGTTTTCCTAATTTCTCTTTCTGAAGATTCATCACTTATGTATAAAAATGCATTGGATTTATGAGCATTGATCTTGTAACCTGCTACTTTACTGAATTCACTTATGAGTTCTAAAAGTTTTCTGGTGGAATTTCCAGGTTCCTCTAAATATATAATCATGTCATCAGCGAACAGGGATAGTTTGAGTTCTTCTTTTCCTATTCGTATCCCTTTAATTTCTTTGGTTTGTCTGATTGCTCTGGCTAGAGTCTCAAGGACGATGTTGAATAGAAGTGGTGAAAGAGGGCATCCCTGCCTTGTTCCAGTTTTTAGGGGGAACACTTTCAGTTTTTCACCATTTAGAATGATATTAGCCATGGGCTTAGCGTAGATGGCCTTTATAATGTTTAGGAATGTTCCCACTACCCCAATTTTTTCTAGTGTTTTGAGCATGAAGGGATGCTGTATTTTATCAAATGCTTTTTCTGCATCTATTGAAATAATCATGTGATTCTTAACTTTAAGTCTGTTGATATGGTGAATGACATTTATTGATTTCCGAATGTTGAACCAACCTTGCATCCCTGGGATAAAACCCACTTGATTGTGGTGCACTATCTTTTTAATATATATTTGTATGCGATTTGCTAAAATTTTGTTTAGAATTTTTGCGTTGATGTTCATTAAGGATATTGGTCTGAAATTTTCTCTCCTCGATGTGTCTCTGTCTGGTTTAGGTATCAGGGTGATATTGGCTTCATAGAACGAGTTTGGGAGGGTTCCCTCCTCTTCTATTTCATGGAATAGTTTGAGGAGTATTGGAATGAGCTCTTCTTTAAAGGTTTTATAGAACTCGGCTGAGAACCCATCTGGTCCTGGACTTTTCTTTGTTGGTAGGCTTTTGATGACCTCTTCTATTTCATTGCTTGAAATTGGTTTATTTAAGTTGTGTATGTCCTCCTCGTTCAGTTTAGGTAGTTCATATGTCTCTAGAAATTTGTTGATGTCTTCGAGGTTTTCTGTTTTGTTGGAGTACAGATTTCCAAAATAGCTTCTAATTATGTTTTGTATTTCACTCGTGTCTGTTGTGATGTTTCCTTGTTCATTCCGAATTTTAGTAATTTGAGTTTTCTCCCTCTTTCTCTTTGTTAGTGTGGCTAAGGGTTTATCAATTTTATTTATTTTTTCAAAGAACCAACTATTTATTTTGTTAATTTTTCCGATTGTTTCTTTTGTTTCGATTTCGTTGATTTCGGCTCTGATTTTATCTATTTCCTGTCTTCTACTACTTTTGGTGTTGGTCTGCTCTTCTTTTTCTAGTGCTTTGAGCTGTAGTGTTAAGTCGTTTATTTGTTGATTTCTACTTCTTTTTTTGAATGCACCCCATGAAATAAATCTTCCTCTAAGTACTGCTTTCATAGTGTCCCAGAGATTTTGATATGATGTGTCTTTGTTCTCGTTTACTTCTAAGAATTTTTTTATTTCCCTCCTGATGTCTTCTGTTATCCATTCATCATATAATAGTGTATTATTTAGTCTCCAGGTATTGGAGAAGTTTCTGTTTTTTATTCTGTCATTTATTTCTAATTTCAATCCATTATGATCTGATAGAGTACAAGGTAGTATCTCTATCTTCTTGTATTTGCTAACAGTAGCTTTGTGGCATAAAATATGGTCTATTTTAGAGAAGGATCCATGTGCTGCTGAGAAGAAAGTGTATTTGTTCTTTGTTGGATGGTATATTCTATATATGTCTGTTAAGTCTAACATGCTGATTGTGTTGTTGAGATCTATAGTTTCTTTATTCAATTTTTGTTTGGACGATCTATCCAGTGGTGAGAGAGGTGTGTTAAAATCGCCTAGTATTATTGTGTTGTGGTCTATTTGATTTCTGGAATTGAGAAGGATTTGTTTGACGTACGTGGATGAGCCAATGTTCGGGGCATAGATATTTATGATTGTTATGTCTTGCTGATTTATGCTTCCCTTAAGCAGCATGTAATGTCCTTCTTTATCCCTTCTGACTAGTTTTGGTTTGAAGTCCACATTATCTGAGATGAGGATGGATACTCCAGCTTTTTTGCTGTGTCCGTGTGCATGGTATGTTTTTCCCCATCCTTTCACCTTTAGTCTATGGGTGTCTCTTTCTATGAGATGAGTCTCTTGCAGGCAGCATATTGTTGGATTTTTCTTTTTAATCCAATCTGCCAGTCTGTGTCTTTTGATTGATGAATTCAGGCCATTGACATTCAGGGTTATTATTGTGATATGATTTGTATTCTCAGTCAATTGACTCATATTTGTTTTTGACATGATTTGGTTTCTCCTTTATTTGGCTATTCCTTTAGGCTAGCGCCTCCTGTTGCTGATTTGCATCATTGTTTTTCATCTCTTCCTCATGGAATATTTTGCTGAGAATGTTCTGTAATGCTGGCTTTCTTTTTGTAAATTCCTTTAGCTTTTGTTTATCATGGAAGGATCTTATTTCATCATCAAATTTGAAGGTAAGTTTTGCTGGGTATAAGATTCTTGGTTGGCATCCGTTTTCTTTCAGGGCTTGGTATATGTTGTTCTAGGCCCTTCTAGTTTTTAGGGTCTGGATTGAAAAATCTGCTGATATTCTTATTGGTTTCCCTCTGAATGTAATTTGATTCTTTTCTCTCACGGCCTTTAAAATTCTGTCTTTATTTTGTATGTTAGGTATTTTCATAATAATGTGCCTTGGTGTGGGTTTGTTGTAATTTTGTATGTTTGGAGTTCTATAAGCCTCTTGTATTTGGTTTTCCATTTCATTCTTCAGATTTGGGAAATTTTCTGTTATTATTTCATTGAATAGATTGTTCATTCCTTTGGTTTGTTTCTCTAAGTCTTCCTCAATCCCAATAATTCTTAGATTTGGCCTTTTCATGATATCCCATAATTCTTGTAGGTTCTGTTCATGATTTCTTACCATCTTTTCTGTTTGGCCAACTTTGCTTTCAAGGTTAAATAATTTGTCTTCAATGTCTGAGGTTCTGTCTTCCAGGTGTTCTATCCTATTGGTTATGCTTTCTATGGAGTTTTTAACTTGGTTTATTGTTTCCTTCATTTCAAGGATTTCAGTTTGGTTTTTTTTTCAGTATCTCTAACTCTTTATTGAAATGATCTCTTACTTCCCGTATTTGCTCTTTTAACTGTTGGTTGGTGTGATCATTTAATGCCTGCATTTGCTCTTTCATCTCCTCCTTCAATGCCTGCATTTGCTCTTTCATCTCCTCATTAGCTTCTCTGATCGTTTTAATTATGTACATTCTGAACTCCCTTTCTGACATTTCTTCTGCTGTGCTGTCATTGGGTTTTATTGATGTAGTATCTAGGTTTGTTTGGGACATTTTCTTCCCTTGTTTTCTCATATTGGTCAGTTGTCAGTGGGACCCTGAGATATTGCAGATTTCCTCTATTGGCTTATAGTGTCCCGGTAGATTTCCAGTGTATCACCTCCCAGCCTTCAGTAGCCTGATGTCTTGGAGGAATCTGATAAAGCAGCTCATCCGAAGAAAACTGCCCCTAGCCCCCTACTGGTTCCACGGTTTGGAACTGGCTCTGTGCGGAAATGCTCTCGCTGTGGGCCTGCACCGTGCAGCTGGCCGTGTGGGAGGAGCCCACTGCCATAGTGTGGAAGGCTACCTTGGGAAGACTCTAGCTGCCCTGCCCGGCTCCAATAAGCCACCTCTATCTGGGCCTGCCACCCGGGCTGAGCTTTACCCAGTGGGCAGACTCATCCGTGGCTCTATTTCAGTCCGAGTCTCTCAATGCCTCCCCTTCTTAACTCCTGGGTTCTGGAGCGACTGGGGGTGCAGTCTCCCTCTAGGCCACCATCTTGGATCGCCCCATGAAGAGAGCCTGCAGCCGGAGTGGGCAGAGCCGCCTGAAGCGGTCTCTGGCTGCCCTGCCCTGATCCCAGAGGCTGCCTGCGGATCGAGGCTCTCCGCTGGTTCGTTGCCGGAGTACGCTGCAGTGTCTCTGGGACTCGGAGCTTTTTCTGGTCAGAAAGGCTCTCACTAGTGGGCCAGTTCCGTTCCGAGAACCTGGAGAAGCTGGCTGCGTGGGCGGGGCCCACCGCCGGAGTGCGCAGGGCTGCCTGTGGATGACTCTAGCTGCCCTGCCCGGCTCCGATAAGCCACCTCTATCTGGGCCTGTCACCCGGGCCGAGCTTTACCCAGTGGGCAGACTCACCCGTGGCTCTATTTCAGTCCGAGTCTCTCAATGCCTCCCCTTCTTAACTCCTGGGTTCTGGAGCGACTGGGGGAGCAGTCTCCCTCTAGGCCGCCATCTTGGATCCAGATATTCATTTTAATAAGGTAGTTTTTCTCAGCCCTAAAAGGACATTGTGTTTTTGAGGAATCTATAAATCCAGATGCCTGAATCTCCCGATGAGAATTTATTTATCTCACTTGTGTCCTGGACATTGAGACTTTTCTAAAAGGACAAAGCAATTTTAATTTGCAGCAAAATGTTTGGTTTGGGGTGAATGCTAGAATTTGGTACAGTCTTCACCTGGTTATACTTGCTTTTTTTTTGACTGTACCAAATTCTAGGATTCACCCCAAACCAAACATTTTGCTGCAAATTAAAATTGCTTTGTCCTTTTAGAAAAGTCTCAATGTCCAGGACACAAGTGAGATAAATAAATTCTCATCGGGAGATTCAGGCATCTGGATTTATAGATTCCTCAAAAACACAATGTCCTTTTAGGGCTGAGAAAAACTACCTTATTAAAATGAATATCTAAAGGTGTGTCCAAGTGTTACTATTATAGAAAAGTTCTGTAGGTGAATTTAACGTGCACAAAGGGTTTAATATTATTTTATAAGTTCTCAAATGTTATTGTGACTGGATTTGGAAATCAAGGATTCCTATACTCAAAGGACTTAAAATCAGCATACTACAGAGATACAGCCACATCAATGTTCATTGCTGCTCAATTCACCATAGCCAGATTGTGGAACCAACCTAGATGCCCTTCAGTTGATGAATGGATAAAGAAACTGTGGCATATTTATACAATGGAATATTACTCCGCAATGAAGAATGATAAAATTATGGCATTTGTAGGCAAATGGACGAAATTGGAGAATATCATGCTAAGTGAGATAAGCCAATCTCAAAAAACTAAAGGACGAATATTCTCGCTGATAAGCGGATGAGGACATATAATGGGGGGTGGGAGGGGTTTAGCATTAGGTTTAGGGTTAGGTTTAGGGTTAGGGATAAGGAGAGCGGTAAGAATGAAGGAAAGAAGGACTGTATAGAGGGAAAAGAGGGGTGGGAGGGGTGGGGGGGAAGGGAAAAGAATAACAGAATGAATCAAACAACATTACCCTATGTAAATTTATGATTACACAAATGGTATGCCTTGACTCCATGTACAAATAGAGAAACAACATGTATCCCATTTGTATACAATTAAAAAAAATTAATTACTATTAAAAAAAAAAAAGCAAGTATAACTCTTCACCTGGGAAAGAACCTCTAACCCAAGACTGATCTGCACATAATTTTCACCAGATTCTCATTTTGTTTCCTATGTCACAAATCTTTAAGAAGTTCTACTTCTTGAAGAATTTTATATCCATGCCCTCCAAGAAATGTAACATTATTAGTTCAAATTACCCCTAACAATATTAACACATGATGTTTTAAGTACCTTATACTACCTTCTGGGATTTACTTGATTCTTTTTGCTAGTTTGCTTTCTAAAGATTCTATAATAATATCCTTCTACTTATTATTACTTTTTAGTTTTTGTACTAGGGATTTAGCTCAGGGCACTCTACCACTGAGCTGCATCCCCATTCACTTTTATTTTATTTTGAGACAGGGTCTCACTAATTTGCTGAGGCTAGACTCAAATTTTCAATCCTCCTGCCTCAACCTCCTGAGTTTCTGGGATTATAGGCATGTACCACTGCACCTGGTTTGGTATTACTTTTTAAAGAGAAACTATATGTGTCAGTAAAAGAGAGGCTAGACATCTTTCCCATTGACTCCAAAAAGACTCATGTAACATTAGAAAACTCTTTCCTATCTAGAGACCAACCGCTGTCTTTAGGATTCATGAGAATGTGTTCTGAGTTGGTACACAATACTACACCACAAAGAAAAATCATGGAAAAGTGTAGGGAAAATTCCTCAAGCTTATTTGACAGCAGTCACTGACACCATGGTTTAAATAAATCCAACAGTCTGGATGGGGAAACTGAAGGAATGGTAAAGACTCACCATGGATTGCAGGTCTTTGCAGCAGCTGAGACTGAGCTATGAGCTGAGGGAAAGACTCACTCAACAGGCATCCCAGCAAGCTGTGATGTGAGCTCACCCTCGCTTCCTCACCTCTTGCTCTGTGCTGGGTCTTGCCATCCCCCAGTCCTTTGTCTCAGACCTGTTGCTGGGCAGAATCACTTAGGGATACTTGGTTTGTTTACATTAGACGTATAGTTTACTGATAGGTTGGTTGTGTTAACAAGCATGTTAACCTGATTGGATAGTGTGCTATAACATCTTGTATAATCCTAAGTAAAACTAGATCTGTGCCTTCTGAGCCTGGTCTCCAATGTCTGTGTTCTTTGGGTGACATCGTCATCCTCACCCTCAGCATGACCTCCGTTGGAAATAACTACAGAAAATTTTTATCTTAATTAGTCCTGAAGTATGCACCAGATAGCTTTCATGAATATTCTTGAATTTTTTTATGCCCAATGTATGTACCAAACAGAAATGAACTTGTGGTGGCTGTTGTAAGTAGTAGTATTTTTACCCTCTCCATGTATTTTCCTTAAGGCATTTATCATCTACTACCTGAGATACTAGTAAGTTTGTGAATTGCATTGCTCCACACACAACCCATTCATTGTTATCTCTTCCACAACACATGATCCAGACTGAGACAATCATTATATTCTATCCAGGGGTACAATCCTGTTCTAAGAGTGGATTTTGGACCTACTGAGAACTAATCAATATTGTCCCAAGAGAGAGAAATTGGATGAAATAAGTCAGTTGAATAAACTAAGAATGTGAGTCTGTGATCTATAGCAATCTCACCCAGCACAAGTAGAGCACATCTATGCATAATGCAGCTAAGCTGAACAAAGAGATATGAAGACAGAGATATTTGAACCCCTAGATTTAGCATCTCAATATGTCCTTCTCAGTTTCTCAGTTTCTTTATTGGTTGAACCAACAGTTGTCCACGTCTTTAAGAAATGAAACCCAAGCTGAGTATATCAATTCTAAATGGCTCTAATCTCTCTGTTATTATGCAATATTTTGGTATAATAATCTACATGCCCTTATGAACCCAATGATGGTGACAAATACAAGAGATTTCAGAAAGATTGACCATCACTCACAGCACAGGTCTTAGCATTTAATCTCCACCAGTACTAGAAACTTCCCTGATAATATTCTTATTTCATTCATTCATTAAATAAATATGCATTAACCAAATTCTACATACTAGTCTCTATTCACTAAATCAATAAGTATG
This sequence comes from Sciurus carolinensis, assembly GCF_902686445.1. Classification (NCBI taxonomy): domain Eukaryota; kingdom Metazoa; phylum Chordata; class Mammalia; order Rodentia; family Sciuridae; genus Sciurus; species Sciurus carolinensis. The sequence continues at coordinate 121,344,653 of NC_062232.1, read as the reverse complement.
CATTAACCAAATGCTATGCATGAGGCTCTGTTTTGAATTTATATCAACCAATCAGACAGACAAAAAAATCCATGCCTTCATGGAATTCATATTCTGGTGGGGAGAAGGAGATAGTAAATAATAAACTGAATTATAGAATTTATCATAAGTTTCAAAGGAATATAAGGAAGAATTATCCAAGAAAATGGGTAGAGAATTTAATATGGAGTGGGTGTAGAATGGTAAGGGATATTTTCACAGAAAAGGTGCTATTTAAGCAACTTTCTGATTGAAGGTAAAAGATTAAGTCATTTAAATATGAGAGAAAAGTATTCTGACACAGGGAACAATCAGAGCAAAGTTCCTGAGATACCTGTGTGACTAGTATTTTCCAACACCAGGAAAGAAGTCAGTGTAACTGAAAAAGAGTAAAGCGAGGAAGAGTAGGGAGGAAAGAGGTTGCAAGGGTCATAGGAGGTCAGGTCTGTGACTTTTAGTTAATACAAGCATTGAGTGTTCACTTGAGTGAAATAGGAGCCCTTAGAGCATCCTGAGTATAGGAGGGCATGATCTGACAAATATTTTAATAGCATCACTCTGATTGATGTGAACAAACTAAAAGGGGACAGGGATGGAAGTGGTTGTATCACCAGAGCAGTAATCCAGATGACAAAATCTTAGACTAAAGTGATATTAGTGGAGATGGTGAAGAGTGATGAGGTTTGAGTTGTAACTTGAAAATAGAACCAAAGTCCAGTATTCCTCATTAGTTTTTATTTTACTTCTTCTTCCCCATGCTTAGTTGGAAAAACTGCCCCATCTGTTAAGTGTGTCCTGGTGACATATTTTCTACACATAAGAAAAAAATGAATAATCTTACTCTTTCATAATTTTCCTCCAAATTTCTTGTCAGATAAGAACATTGCTTTCCTGGTTGTTATCATTAAGTATCAATCCCTGAGGTCTACACTGTCCTCAAAATAAAGAGATTAGGGAATAATTTACTATATAGCAGTCAAATATAATTAATTCTTTATGAGAAATCACTTTCCTAGTGTCACCTTATGAATTCTTACTAAATGCTAATTCAGTTCATTATAGGCTATTTTTAAAGGCAAATGAAAGCATTCAATTTTTTCCAAATGGATGTTTGGATTAAGCAGGCATATGGGAGGGGCTACAATGATGAAGTGGTGAGTAAAGATTAAAACTACTTTGTGTTTTCAAAAGTACTTTCTCTGTACAATGCAATTCCAGGGTGTGTGTTTGCCTGCTAATAAACTCACACCTAAGGCTTGTATATATTGGCAGACAAGCCCATACCCTGGGGTGTGTTATTGCTTGCATAATTAGCCATCAATTATCACCAGTTACATTTGCACCTGTTCCATTTGCAGATCCTTAGAATTTCAAGCTTGCCCAATTAGCATGTTCTGAACTTTCTCCCACTTGCAAAAAAGTGGGAAAATAGTCGCTTTTTTGAGGCACCTCTCTTTAAGCAGGAGTTCCTCAGCTTCATCTGAGAAGGAAGTTTAGTCAAAGCACTTTAAAGACTTTGTGAAAATGTCCCAAAACAACAAAGTTATTTAGTTCGTGGTTATAGGTTTTTAAAGTTTGAAAGGCCTCTTGAAATAATTTCATTTTACTAATGAAGGAAATAAGTAAGTCCTGGAACATGTAAGTGACTTTTCGAAGGTCATGCTTCATATTAGTGACATAGCACATACTACAGCCCAAGAACTCCTAGTCAGGTATATTTCTAGCATGTGGTTAAAATTCACCTTTTTAATTGATTCTTTTAGTTGTACATGACAATAGAATATCCTTTTTTTTAGTTATAGATGGACACATTTATTTATTTTTATGTGGTGCTGAGGATCAGACCCAGTGCCTCATACATGCTAGGCAAGCACTCCACCACTGAGCTACAAACACAGCCCAGTAGAATGTATTTGATATATTTATAAAAGCATGGAATATGACTTATCCTAATTAGGATCCCCATGTTATGGATGTATACGATGATGAGATTCACTGTGGTGTATTCATGTATGCATATAGGAGAGTTATGTCAGATTCATTCTACTGTCTTTCCTATTCCTAGCCCCCTCCTTTCCCTTCATTTCTCTTTGTCTAATCCAATGAGCTTCTATTCTTCCCTTCCCCTCCTTATTGTGGGGTAGCATCTATGTATTAGAGAAAACATTGACCTTTGATTTTTTTGGATTGGCTTACATTGAGTATCAATTCAAAACCTGACTTTTAGGAATTATAGGATTAAATAAAACATTTCAAACCATCCTCTTTCCATTCCAATTTCACCAGTTGCTTACTATAGAAGACAGAATAAATGTTCTCTCACATGAATATTTTTGTTCTGAGGTTTTGAAAGCTTTGGAAGGCATATCTTTATGATACTATGGCATTTAGTAAAATGGTAACTTCTTGGGTTTTCTAACTTAAGGTGGTTTTCCAAATATTTCTTAAATGCAGTTTATAAAGATAGGTTGTATATAAAGGTTTCAAACTTTTGCATGCCAAATAATGGCTATAATTTACAAGTTGCATTGAAGATAAGGTGACCTTGATTCTCCAAAAAAACATAAGTGTTAACATAATTTTAGTATTGGAAGAAAAAGTTAAGGATGAACTAATGAACTATGCTTCTGACCTTTGTATTTTACTGGTTATGAAATTAAGCTTCTAGATTTGTAAATTAATAGAATCCAATCCTCATTCAACTTTATGAATCTTTAATAGCTATAACGTATCATGGCACTTGTGTACACATAGATTGAGATAACCCACCTTCCAAAGATAATCTAAAGTGTATACAACTGCCATGGAAAAAACTGTGATTGGTATCACTATTAAAAACTTAAAAGATATTCTTCCACATATCTTTTCCTATATTAATTATAGGTATTACCTTCAGTTTTAATGAGTATATCATATAGGAATTTTTTTCTTTACAAAAATTCTGTTTCACAGCATATTGTGTGTAAACACTCATACAATGAGGCTTTGATTTGGTAGTTAAAATATCAGTAAGCAGATGGTTAAAGTCATGAGCTGATGACTACAGAACTATACTACACTGTCAAGAAAACATCCTTCTATCCAGATCTATAGAGTATGAGCTGCATTTGCAGTGAGAAATACTATTCAAATAGATTTGAAATGAAACTAATATGTCATTTATGTAGGTTATGACTTTGTACCAGCATTTAATGCTCCTAAGTGGTAGTGTCTTCATCTGTAAAATAGGAAATTATGTCAATTCTGTAAAGTAGCTCAATACTTAGGAACCTATTATTAAAATCAGGAATCAGGAAATCATGGATTTGACTGGATATTGAATTTGATGGATCAGAGGATAGGAATCTAGGGCCAGATAAGGTAGAGGGTGTTAATTTGAGAACATACTCCCATGTTAAAATATTTATCAAAGATGCAGGGTTTGATAAACTGGGGAAATAGTGCTGGGAAGGTTCCTAGATAATAAACAAGAATATCACTCTACAAGAAGTGAAGTTTAAATACCAGAATTATTATGGCAGACATGCAAGGGAGATTAAAATCACCAAAGAAGATTTTCTAGATATGCCATAAAAGGAAGAGAAACAAGAAAGAATGATTATGATTCACTGGGGAGCTGAGGGATATGTCATTTACCAAACGAATAAGGACAGAAGCAGTGAAATAATATTGCAATGAATTTAGTCACAGTGGTAACTGTAGGTCAAGGCTGATGATAAGAGTTGCTATTGCAAAATTGGGCTCATTGATAATAAAAGGATGATAGGATTCTAAAAAGAAATAGAGGTCACATAAGGTGCTCAACATTAGAAACCAGAATGATACAATTTGTAAGAGTGGCAAGGTCTCAGTAGTAGCCAAGGGATTCTGACTTACAGAGAGTCAAGGTGACGGTTAATGAAGTACAGCATCCTTAAAGGCAAAACTGATGGGCATCCAAAACAGGGATCACTCACCTACAATAAATAAATATATAAATAAAATTCAACCAAGAGCGAGCAATCATGATCAGGGTATTTACACCTATTTTCTACTTTGTTTCCTGAGTGAGCCTGTCATTAGACCTCTAGAACCCATGGCTTGAAGAAGAGGACAGATTCCCAAAGTAAGGAAACTGAAAAGCCATCAAAAGTACACATGGAAACAATTAACTCATTACCTCTGCAAGGGGAAAATAACTTATAATATAAATGACTACATTCACTTTTTAGTAGTTTGCAACTCTATTCAAATGTCAAACTGATATAAACTTTATTTTGTGCTATCTTTGTAAAATTTGAGTATTAGCAATAAGCTATATTGAAGATAGAGGACTGGTAATATACTAAAAGTTCTTTTTCCCATCTTTGATGCCAAGTGACAACCAAACATATATAAAAATAGATACTTGCAAACACACACAATATTCTTAACTGCATGTGGAGTTTTATGTGGTTTTCATGAATGGAAATCACCATGTGCACCCTTTGAAATTTGAATGCTTAGATAAAATAAAAAATTTCTAGAAAAAATTTTGCAAAATTAACTCAAGAATAAATAGTACATCTGAATTCAAATAAAAACATAGGCAAAGTTAAAAATGAAGTGAAATATCCTTTCTCCTGCTTTCCAAAAGATACAGCAAAGCACAGATATATTTAAAGAAGATTTCTACCAGTAACTCAAAAAAATCTCATTTCCTGAAAACTGTTTCTGAACATAAGAACAAAATGTGAAGCTGCCTAACTCATTTTAAGGTTAATATAATCCTGAGATTAGAAGTAAAAGAACACTGGGTAAAAATTTAGCTATAGGCCAAACTCATGATCTTAAAAAGAAAAATAAATTCAATTAAACATAACAAATTGTATTTAGCTATAATAGTAAAATACATAACCAAGTAAAAATCACATTATAATGCAAAAATTTTCAATATTAAAAATAATCATATAATTTACTCTAGTAGTAAATTATAGTAATAAAGGCTTTGATCATCTCAAACGATGCCCAACTAAAAAGTGCTTGATAATATTCAACACCCAATAATGACTTTTTTAAAAAATAATTTTTAGCAAACTAAGAAAAACATGAAAATTACTTAGCAAAAAACGTAGCATATGTTAAACCAGACCAGAGGGAAAAATGTAATGAAGGTAATGATACCGGAGATATGAACATTTGGAAAACCTGACAGAGACCTGTGTGTTTGTATGTGTGTGTGTGTGTGTGTGTGTGTGTGTGTGTATGCACACACATACATACATACATACATATATATATATATACACACACACATACTCCTTACATGTATAATCATAACATATGTATGCATAACTATAATATATAAGGTATTTATTATTACATTAAGATAGTGAAATATTGGAAGCAATACAACTATCCATTAAGAAAATAAGCTCTGGTAAAGTCACACTATGAACTATGCTGCAGCAGTTAACATATAAATTAAAATAAGACAAGATATTTGACAAAACAATATTTTCTATGCCATTATTATTGACAAAGCAAGTTGTGTAATGATCTATACATCATGATATAAACAAATACATATATAAAACAATGCTACATGCTATAATTTTTTCCATTCCATGTATGTAAATACACAGTACAATTATCAGCAAGTTTATACATCAAACAAAAAGAACAGATTTCTCTATGAAGTTCATTTCATAAAGGGTAGTGTTATGAAGCATGTTTAGAGCAATACAATGGTAAAGGAGGACATTTTTTCTTGAAATGTGAATATTTTATAATATTTACATCGACTTATGTAAATAAAATCAATCTGTATTTAAAGAATAAAATAAATTGTGTCCTTTTTCTGTGTCATTGTTTTCAAGCACAGAATAAGAGGTGGGAAGTATCTCATATCTGGTACTTGAAATAATACATTTATTAAGCTACATAAAATGTGAAGTATTTTGGAAAAAAATTCATTCGTTCCCCCTTCGTAGCTTTTGCCAAGATTATTCATGTTTTTCAGCTTTTAAATTTAGGAGAGGGTTAGTAACTTTGTCAAAAAAATAGTCAATTGTATTGAAATTTTCAAAGGTACTATCATAATACCCATTGCTATATTTGAAAATAATTGTAGTAATATAGTTCAGAGTAAGGTCCTGTATGTAGTGAGAAGGTTTTAAGTCACTGGCTCTGCCTCTTTCTGGCTCTGTGCTACTTGAAAAGTAATGTAACCTCTATGAGATTGTATTATCATCTTTGGAGTTAGCATGTGAGCATGAAGTGAGAATGTAAAGTACTTATCACAGTGCTTTATCACCATCATTGTTATTATATTATATTGCATGCCCACTTTTTTGTGATTTTGCATTTATATGTCCACAGAAGGTATTAACAATTTTAAAAAATTATATTAAGTAATTCAAGATATAAACATTACTTTTTTTCTAATTCATTGCCCAAGTCCCTCTTATTAAAATTCTTTGCATTGAATATTAAGGTAATCTAATTCAATTCTTACTTATTTCACAGTGCAAACATTTATGGCTGTGAATTTTTGCTATTATGTTGGTCCTATTCATTAAGGTTTAATATGTGAAATTATTTTATTATCAGTATATTACTATAGATGCACTACCTTTTAATTTCCTTTTGGTTCAATTATAGTTTAGGAAGAAGTACTTTTTCTCAACTTTGTATGTAATTAGATTTAAATTTGATTCTTTTTTTTTTTTTTTTTGACCAGAAAATCTATATGATCTTACTTGGTGATTTAAAAAAATATATTGATATTCACTAATCTAATGATATCCCGGATTCCAGTCTTAATCCTTTTAACATTAACCCAATACTTAATCATAATAGTTATTTTAATCTTAATCTAAAATTAATAACATTTATTTTATTATAATAAATCCTACTGCAATAAACACCTGACACTAATATTACCCCAAACTAATTCTGCATTTTAACTTTGCACAAATGTTCAGAGTTTTAAACTTTTCCAGACCATTCAGATTATCTATAGTGAACACCAATGGTGTTTCATCAGATCTCTATGAGCTTTTCTAAGAATTTTACAGTTTTGCTTTTTATATCTAGAACTATGGTCCATTTTGATTTACATTTTGCAAAGATCGTGAAGTCCTCCAAGCTGATTTTGTGCATGCAGATATCTAGTTTTTCTAGCACCATTTGTTAAAATATTATCTTTGCTTTGTTATAATGCTATAATTTCCTTGTCAATGATAAGTCAATTATATGTATGTGTGTGTGCATGTGTGTGTGTGTGTGCGTGTTTCTGAATCCTCTGTTCTGTTCCATTGATTTATTTTTTGTGCTTTTGTTACTACAAAAATACTACAGTCTTGATAAATGTAGAATTATACTGAGTCTTGAAGATAGTGCCAATCTTATGACTTTATTCTTCTTCAAAATTGCTGAGTTTTTGCATCTTTATATAAACATACTTTAAATAACCTTACTGAGATTTCAGCTAGGATTATGGTGAATCTATAAGTAAATGTATACAGACCTGATATCTTGAAAATATTGAGTCTTACTCACCATGAGTATGGACTATATCTCCATTTGTAGTTCTTTGATTTTTCACATCAGACTAGTAGTTTTCTTTATATAGATGTAGTCCATAATTTTAAATTTATATTGTAGCATTTCATTTAATGGGGTGATAATATAAATAGTAAAGTTTTTAAATTCAAATGTGACTTCTTTATTGCTGATACATAGTAATGCAATTGACTTTTAATATTAATCTTATAACCTGCACATTGCTATATTGCTTATTACTTCCAGTAGGAATTTTTCCTGTTATTTCAGGTTTTCTACATATACGTCACCTGAAAACTAAGACAGTCTTATTTTTTTCTTTTCCAATCAGCATGTTTTATCTCCTTTTATTTTCTTATTGCATTAGTGAGGATTTCCAGCACAAATTTGAAAGGGGATAATTCCTAATCTTAATGGGAACCTTCTCCTTTTTATCTGGTAGATTCTTACCATTAAGGGTAATGTTAGCTGCCGGATTTTTGTAGGCATTCTTAATTAAGTTGAAAAGTTCTCTATTCCTAGTTTGCTGACTTTTTATCATGAGCAAGTATTGGATTTCATCAAATGTTTTTTTCTACATCTATTGACATGGTCATATGATGTTTCTTTTTTAGTCAGTTGGTGTGATTAAATACATTAATTGATTTTCAAATGTTGAACTAGTTTTACATAACTAGGATAATTTCCACTTTCATGATGTATATTTTTCATACATCATTGGATTTAATACTTTACCATCATTTTGTTGAGGATTTTTTACATCTATTTAATGAGAAATATGGACTTTAGTGTTATTTTCTTATAATTTATTTGCCCAATTTGGGTATGATGTAAATGCTTTCTATTTGTGCTCAGTACTATAAACTACTTTCAAAACACTGATTTCCCAACATCCCAAAATTTTTAATAAATTATATATTTATTTTTACTTTGTTAAGAATATTTTTAAATTTCTTGATATTTCTCTTTGAGACACCTCATTTAGATATGTGTCATTTAATCTCTAAGTGTTTGGGGGATTTTCCAGCTATTGTTCTGTTATTGATTTCCAGTTTAATTTAGCTATATGATCTCTAGTCATTTGAATATGTTAAGGTGTATTGTATGACACAGAATATGGTTTATCTTGGTGAAGGTTACATATGAACTTCAGAAGAATATGTATTCTACTGATGATAGTGAAGTAGTCTATTGATACTAATTATATCTAGTTGACTTTTGGTACTTTTGAGTTGAATTATGCCCCTTCTGATATTCTGCCTGCTGCATCTGTCCATTTCCAGAGGAAGATGTTGACATCTCCAACTATAATAAAGGTTTTCATTCATTTCTTGCAGTTCAACAAGTTTTTGCCTCATATAGCTTGATATAATGGTATTAGATGCATAGACATTGAGGATTGTTTGGCCCTTTGTTTTTTTTATTTTTTAATTTAGTCTAATTAATTAGTTACATATGACAGTAGAATGCATTCTGGCACATCATACATAAATGGAGTATAACTGTGCATTTGTCTGGTTGTATGTGATGTTGAGTTGCAAGGTTGTGTAGTCATATATGCATGTAGGGTAATAATGTCTGACTCATTCTACTATTCTTCCTATGCCCATACCCGCTCCCCTCCGTTCACTCCCCTCTGCCTAGTTCAAAGTACCTCTATTCCTCCTCCCTCCCTTATTGTGAATTATCATCCATATATTAGAGAGAACATTTGGCCTTTGGCTCTTTTGAATTGACTTATTTTGCTTAGCAAAATATTCTCCACCTCCATCCATTTACCACCAAATACCATAATTTCCTTTTTCCCTAAGACTAAGTAATATTCCATTGTGTATATATATACAATGTCTTTATCCATTCATCTGTTGAAGGGTACCTATGTTGGTTCCATACTTTAGCTATTGTGAATTGAGCTGCTATGAACATTGATGTGGGTGTGTCACTGTAGTATGCTGATTTAGGTATATACTGAGGAGCAGGATAACTGGGTCAAATGATGGTTCCATTCCAAGTTTTCTGAGGAATCTCCATACTGCTTTCCAGAGTAGTTGTGACAATTTTGCATTTCCACCAGCAATGTATGAGTGTACCCTTTCCCCACATCTTTGCCAACATTTATTGTTACTTGTGTACTTGAAAATTGCTATTCTGATTGGAGTGAGATGGAATCTCAGTGTAGTTTTAATTTTCATTTCCTAATTGCTAGAGATGTTGAACATTTTTCCATATGTTTGTTGACAATTCATATTTCTTCTGTGAAGTGCCTATTCAGTTCTTTTGCCCTTTTATTGATTGGGGTGTTTTTTGAGTTCTTTATATATCCTGGAGATTAATGCTCTATCTGAGGTGCAGGTGGCAAAGATTTTCTCCCATTCTGCAGACTCTCACTTTGCATTCTTGATTGTTTCCTTTGCTGTGAAGAAATTTTTTAGTTTGACACCATTCCATTCATTGGGTCTTGCTTTTATTTCTTGTGCTTTGGGAGTCTTGTTGAGGAATTCTATTCCTAAGCCAACGTGATGGAAAGTTGGGCCTATGTTTCCTTCTAGTAGGCACAGGGACTCTGGACTGATTCCAAGGTCCTTGATCCACTTTGAGTTGATTTTTGTGCAGAGTGAAAGATAAGGGCTAAATTTCATTCTGCTACATATGGATTTCCAGTTTTCCCAGCACCATTTGTTGAAGAGGCTATCTTTCTTCCAATGTATGTTTCACTATGTATTTATATTTAATCAATATATGAATTCTAATTTAAAGTGTATTAATTATTGGAAAAAAATGGATCTTCTCTTATCTATTTTAATTGGTATCTTTGTTTATTTTTTTTTTACCCCACTTTTATCACTGGAAATTTATTCACAAAAGGAATCAACAATAAATGGCAGACTTAAATAATCGAGTGGACCTAACAGACATCCATAAAGTTTTCTACTGAACTGTGGCAGAATACACATTCTTCTTATGAATTCGCAAAATACTCTCCAGGACATACATTAGGCCACAAATCAAATTGTAATAAATTTAAAGAAGATTAAATTCATATCTTTTTTTATATTTATTATTTATTTATTTATTTATTTTTGTTTATTTATTTATTTTAACGTTTACATAGGGTAATGATGTTTATTTTTTTTCCCTTCCCCCCCACCCCTCCCACCCCTCTTTTCCCTCTATACAGTCCTTCTTTCCTTCATTCTTACAGCTCTCCTTAGCCTAACTCTAAACCTAACCCTAAACCTAATGCTAACCCCTCCCAACCCCCTTTATATGTCCTCATCCGCTTATCAGCGAGATCATTCGTCCTTTAGTTTTTTGAGATTGGCTTATCTCACTTAGCATGATATTCTCCAATTTCATCCATTTGCCTACAAATGCCATAATTTTATCATTCTTCATTGCGGAGTAATATTCCATTGTATAAATATGCCACAGTTTCTTTATCTATTCATCAACTGAAGGGCATCTAGGTTGGTTCCATAATTGGTATCTTTAGATCAATGATGTTTAAAGTGATTTTTGATATAGTTAGTGCTATGGACTGGATTGTATCCTCCAATAATTCTTACATTGAAACCCTAATCCCAATGCCACTGTGTCTGAAGATAAGACTTTTAGGAGGTAACTGTTTAAATGAAGTCATGAGGGAGGGCCCTAGTCTAATAGGACTTTGACCTTATAAGTATAGGATGAGTAATTCATATTTATTCATTCTCCCCATGCTCTCTTTACCATGTGAGGACAAAATGAAAAAATCAACCATTTGCATGTCAGGAATGGAGTCTGCACTAGAATTCAAAGATGCTAGAAACTTTATCTTGGTTTTCCAGGCATTTATATTATCTAGACCATGAAATGTATGGTATCTTGGTAAGACAGTCTAAACTGACTAAGGCAGTTGATTTAACATTATTCTGTGTGATATTACTTCTATACAGTGTCTTTGTTCTTTGATTCTTTTTCTGACTTCCATTTTGTTTATTCATTTTGTGGTTTTATTTGAATTTTTATATGATTTAATTTTCTCTCCATTCTTTACATATCATTTATACCTTTTTTTTTCAGTTTTTTACTAGTTACCCTAGAGTTTAAAATATCAATTTCAACTAACTTGAATATTTATGCTTATGTATAATCCATAGTGCTATGTACTGTACATATAATCCAAAATACTGTGGATTATACATAAACATGAATATTCAAATAGTATTCTTATTACTTTAAACAAGCTATTATGTATTAACTCAACTAAAAATTTTTAAAGTATTTTTTGTGCTTTCATTTTTTTCTACTTTGATGATCTTCCTTTCTCTGTGTTTATCCAGAGTCCTACTCGATATAGTTGTCCATCTGTATTAAGAACTAATTTTAACATTTCTTACAAGGCAGATCAATTGGCCACAAATTTTCTCAATTTTTGTTTCTATAAGAAAGTCTGTAGTTCTCCTTCATGTTCAAAGGACAACTTCATAGGGTACAGAATTCTAGGTTTATGGGGTTTTCTATCAAAATTTTAAATATTTTACTCCATTCCCTTCATACTCACATGGTTTTTGAAGAGAAGTCAAATGTAATTTGTGCCTTTGCTCTTCTATGGATGTTATTTTTCCTCTGACTTCTTTCAAGATTTTTTTCCTAATCTTTGATTTTCTGCAGCTTGAATATGATATGCCTTGGTGGAATTGTTCTGTGTTTATTTTTTTCTGTTATTTTGTTTTAATCCTGCATGTCATTTTTTGAACCTCCAGGATCTATGGTGTGATGTTTAATATTAATTTTGTCAAATTTTTAGCTAGTGTTGTTTCAACTATTTCTTCTGTTCCTCTCTCTTGCTTCTCCCTCTATAATTTCAATTATGCATTTTACACTTATGTAGTTTTCCCATGGTTCCTGCATAATATGTTCTATATTGTTTTGTTTCTCCATACTTTTTTATGGAATTGAAAATTTATATTAATATATACTGAATTACTGAAATTATTTCCTCTATTTTGTCCAGACTACTAAAGAGTCCATCAAAGGTGTTCTTCATTTCCACTACTGTTTTTGATTTATAGACTTTCCTTATATTCTTTCTTTGAATTTGCATCTCACTGTATCTGTTCTTGAATGCTGTCTGTTTTATCCACTTGTACCCTCATTCATATTAATCATAGTTTTTTTTTTAAATCCCCTAGTCTGGTAATTCTAATATATGAGTCATAACTGAGTCTGGCCATAATGATCTGTCTCTTCAAACTCCTTTCTATCTTTTGATATGACTTGTGTTCTTTTTAAATACAGGCTACATTAGTCAACTTTGCATCACTGTGATCAAAGTTCCTGATCCAAACAACTTAGGGGAAGAAAAGTATATTTTGTTTACAGTTTAGAGGTTTCAATCCTAGGTCAGCCAGATGCATTGCTCTGGGCTTGAGTTGAGGCAGAACATCATGGCATAGGGGCATGACAGAGAACGGCTGCTCAACTCATGGCAGAGTGGAAGCAGAGGAAGAGAAGGGAAGGAGTATGGGAAAGATAAACCCTTCTAGGGCATTCTCCTAGTGACCTAATTCTTCCAACTAGATCCTGCCTCCCAGTAGTTCATTCAGCTATTGACATATTAATCCACTGATGATATCAGAGACCTACTGATGAAATCACTTCCCAAAAGCCCCACCTATGAACATATGAGATATTGGAGGGGTGTTCCAGATCCAAACCATGACATTCTTCCTCTACCCCTAAAAGCCCATGCCTATCTCACAGTGCAAAATGTATTCAGTCTATCCCCAAGTATCTTTATATTTTAATTTCTCCAGGAATGCTCAAAAGCCCAAGTCAAAGTCCCCTCTGAGACTTAAAGCAAACACTATAGCCATGATCACTGTAAAAATGAAAAAAAATGTCAGAATACAAGCTTCCAGCATATAATGGCACAGAGTAAACATTTCAAAACCAAGGGGAGGAATAAGGCTATAATTAAAAGGATGGTATCAAACCAAGACTGAAACCCAGAAAGGCAAATCTTAAATCATAGAACTCCATGTCAGGCATGTGGGGAATGTGGTGACAAGTTTTGAGTCCCAAAAGAGCTGAAGGAACCCAATAACTATAGCCTTTCTGACTGAAGCCCATGTGGTTTCCTACTTGGACTGACTCTGCTTGCTGCCTATAGCTTTCCTTAGAAGACACTACATGTTCCTTGCACGTGTAAATTCTTGGGGTTCTCATTGGAGCTTCAGCTTAAGTCTCACAGTCTCACTCATTGCCCACTGAAAGGATGCCCATAAGAATTCAGACCCTGCTACACTTTTTCTGGTCTCTGAAGATTTTCTTTGGAATCTTGGTGGATGCCTCCATGACCCGCTAACTTCAGCATCCTACATTCTTGAAAAATCAGCATTATATGAACCAATATCAAGACCTTCTGCTTCCGTGAGAAGTAACCAGGACCCCTTGAACCATGACTGCAGTGGCCTCTGAGTGCCTGTGCAGCTAAACATGGTGACACACATCCTGGGTAAATGGCTTTTTTAGGTACCCCTATGTGAATAAGATACTCTCAAGGTCTCTTCTTAAAGTGAGGTCTTTCAATATGGTTTTCACTTTTACACACTTGAACCTTAGATAGATGGGCATCTGACCAATTCCTGAAATTCCTTCAAGGCATCTTTCTTATTGTCCTGTTACAAAGCACTTAGCTTCTATTTAGTGGCTCTAATCTCTTCAACAACCACACCTTTATTGTCCCAATTTTACATGCACTTCTCAAACAAACTACAAATTTTCCAAATCTTTTTGTTATACTTTACAAATTTTCATTTTAAGCCTTCCTTTAAATAGCCAGTAATACCCATGCCACCATTTGAATTCTGTACTGCCTTGAAATTTTATCTGCCAGATTAATTATTCCACTACCCTTAAAGTCAGCCCCACAAGAAGTCTCAGAATATGGGCAAAATGTGTACAAGTTCTTTGCCAGAATGTGACATGTGTTGCCTATAGTCTAATTCTCAATAGAATCCTCATTCCCAACTGAAACCTCCTAGGCACAGTTCTTACTATTCACATTCCTGTCAGCATTCTGGTCATCCAAGATCACACAAGAATCATTCATTCAGTTTTGCTTACAGCACTCTAAGGCTTTTCTAACCTGCATCTTCAGACTTTCCCAAATTCTTCCTGCAAACCAGTTCCAAAGACTTTTGGACAACATAATTGAACATAGTCATAGGTGTGACCCCACCTGTCAGTACTAATTTCTGTGTTAGTAGGCTTTGCATCACTGTAATCAAAATATCTGACTTAGAAGGGGAAATATTTATTTTGGCTCATTGTTTTAGAAAACTCAGTTCATGGTTGGCTGACTTCACTGCTGTGGGCCTGAGGTGAGGGAGAGCATCATTGTGGAAGGATATAATGAAGGAAAGTTGTTGAGGTCATGGCAGCTGGGAAGCAGAGTGGTGTGAAGGACATGGGAGAAGACAAACCTTTCCAGTTCATTCATAGGCCCCCAATGACCTACTTCATCCAACCAGGTACCACTTCCTAGTAGTCCATTCAGCTATTAATGGACTAATCTGATGAGGGAGAGTCTTAAAAATCAATCACTTCTGCAAACCACCCCCCTCTGAACACATGAGACTTTGGGTGATATAACAGGTCCAAACATAAAAGACATGATTCTTAAAGTTCAAAAAAACTGTGGGGCTGAGGTTGTGGCTCAGTGGTAGCATACTCACCTAGCACACATGAGGCCCTGGATTTGATACTCAGCACTACATAAAAAAGTAAAATAAAGTCATAAATTTTTTTTTAAAAATTGGTAAATAGGCCTTTAGTGGTAAATAAACCTTTTAATGTGTTGTTAATGTGTGGGGGATAGGAAATATTCTATAGTCATATAATTTGGTCTCGGTATTTTTAATTTTTTGAGACAGTCTCACTGTTTCCTGTAGTCCTCAAACTCATGATCTTCCTGCCTCAAATCCCTGCCTCCCTGGGATTAAAGCATGTGCCACCACAACCTGCTCAGTCTTTTAAAAAGGCCGTGCCTCTTGGTTGTCAAATTCTCAAGTGATTCTCAGTTGCTCCCTTCTTTAGATAAGATAATATGGCTAGATTAGCATAAGTTTGGGTATTTCCTCATTTTCCCAGGTGAATTAGACTTTGGAAAATTCCCAATGCTTTCTGTTCTGGTAATATATTTTTTATTGTGAAAAGGTCTTGTTAAGAACAAGATCAAAATCGTTACTTTTCTCCTCTTGGTGCCAGAAGCATGAATGGATTATTCCCAAATATTCAGGGTGAGAAGCTGGTTGACTTCATGGACATAAAATTTAAAGCATAAATTTTTACTAATATTACAAATTTTACAAGTATAAATTTACCTCTCTATAACTGGGTCTTCCTGGAATTTTTACATCAGATTTTTCTACACTAAATCTTCAGCAAATCACCCACGAGAGTTCAGATTTTCCTTCTTCAGCACTGGTTCCCATGGAGGATCTTGTTTATGGGTTTCTTCTCCAATAATTTATGACTTTTTATTTACATATCTATCTCTTCGATTTGGGGACAACAGTTTTCCCTCTGATCCCATTTTTACTACTAATCTAAGAAGACTTGTTAATTTTTTTCACCTTCTTCAGTTTTTTACTTCTTGTTGGTAGGGAGAGACAGCTTATAAGCTTCTTATATGCTGAACAAGAAACCAGAATTTTATGTGGCATGCTTTTTGAAATGGTCCATGGACAATTAAAGTAACTACATATATAAATTAAGCTTCCCCTACTTTTCAATTGGATTTTTAACATGATTTATTTTTAAATGTTCTCTGTATATTAATTTTATCCATATTTTGCAATAAAGATAGATGGTAAGAGAAGAAGAGTGAGACAAAAAAACAGAGGGAGAGAGAGAGAGAGAGAACACTTATGCATGTGTCTTTTGCCTTTATTTGGGGTTTTTCTTGCTTGGAAGATTTTAACTAATTGGGTAAGCAAATCTTTCATACTCTTTTTCCTTATATTAGTAATTTTCGTGTAGTGGAAAATTTTAGGTAGGACCCTTACATGAACAAAATGGATATATAAACAGATGTATAGTTTGAAAAAAAAGCAGTTTCAATAATAAAATAATCATGTTAGCAAAAATTTTTCAGTATCATCCCCTACATAATACAAGCTATTAAAAAAGTATAATACAAACTTCTTGTCCAGTATAAATATAAAAGTATAAAACAAAGATTCTTGAGGGATATGTCACTTTGGGAAATATAGGAGACTCTGTAATAGGAGGAAAGGGTGTTTTAGGTTTACTTTAAAGGGACTAAAATGCTGAGAAAAAAATGTTTATAGACTCTTCCTTTGTTCTTATGCTTAGAAAGTTAATCCTGACTTGAGATCAGATAACTCTTATACTCTCTATTAGTTTCTAATTAAGGCGTCTGATGCATAACATATCTGACTGTATAACTTGAGTTTTATAAAAACATTTTATTAGACAAATATTGGATATCTCACAAAATTGGTTGACAAACTGAACAATTAAGATACACTAAAAGGAGTTATTTTTCCCTTTGCCCTATTTTCTAGAAACATGGAAAATATTTACTTTCTTTCATCTATCATTAATTCAAGTGTCTCCAATTATAATTCTGCTTTTCCCTGTGTTTAATACATATTTTAAAATTAAAGGATTACTTTCTGTTTTTACTCAGTATATGTGTGTGGTGTACATGTGTATGTGTGTGTGTGTGTGTGTGTATTTAAATTTCAGTCATCAACTTTTGTGTTTCTGCCATCTTATCACCATGTTATGATTTCATGCTTTTATTACATACATGCAAACCATGTTACTTATTACCCATTACAGATGGCAATAAACCATAAAATTTCATTTATATTCTTATATTAAATAGTTTTCAGTAACCATGGATATTTAAGATATTTTTTCTTTGGTTCTATATTGTTTTACCAGATACTCAAATTAGAGAATTCCTGTTTATTCAACTTGAAACAAAAAGATACCTGTACAGATCTGATATTTACCAACAAATTGAGTGTGTGATGTGTGCTTTCCCTTTACTCTACTCACTTTCCACATGAGTGATGTTGCCAGATAATTCCAACAAAAATGTTGCACTATGAAATTTATGGTCTTCATATGAAAGGACCAAATCAGCAGAGTAATGAATATCAAAATAGTAGAGAGTAAGAACATTTGTATGCAGTGCACAGTAGAATGTTTATATTTGACAATATGCTTAGCTATAACAACCAGATTTAAGATTTATACTTGGGAAACCTTACATATGGGACTTGGTAGAATACCCTTGTTTTATCTGTGACTGCAGTTCAGATGGATGTACACAGGAGTCAACCCAATTTCCAATGAATATTCTCCTGGTATTTTAATTTTGTTAATTAATTAATTTGAAAATAATTATTTTCATAAAATGAAAATGCATATATACTTATGGTGTATAAGATGATATTTTGATAAGTACATATATCGTAGAAATTCCAAATAAAGATAATTAACATATCATCACCTCATACATTTATCTTTTATTGTACTGAGAATATTTAAAATATATTCATACTAAGCTTCAAGTATATAATACGTTATTTTTTCTATAGTCAGTATGCTGTAGAATGGATCTCCAGAACTTATTCTTCTCATTTAGGAACTCTGTAACCATTAATCAACATCCCCTACATTCTCCACCCCTGTTAAATATCATTCTGCTCTCCGCTTCTATGAATTTGAATTTTTAAATTGATTTGAAATGTTACCTGTTTGCACTATCTCCTTCTTAACATGAAGCACATGCACATGCAACCCAACAGTCCATGTGATGACACCGAGTTTCTCTTTTTCTTTCTCATCATTAGGACTTTAGAAGTGATCATTAACGGCTTCAGGCAGCAATATGTAGTTAACAGTTCCCTCAAGTTTCTGCCTTGTCTTTTGTGAATTGTGGCATTCCACTCTATGGAGAAGAACTAAGAAATGAAATTGGAGTACAGCACTCTGTTCATCTTCAAAAGCCATATCCATGGACATTACCTTCAAGTGGTGAAAATGTGCCTGAAACTTAACTTCCATCTAATAGTAAACAAGGAATAAAATTGACAAAATATATAAAAACACCTGCTTTCAGGCACTGAAAAATATAGATATCATGACAGATATATGCAAGAAGAGAAGCAAAGGAGACCACCAATCACCCAGTCTTTTGCCCAAGGGAACCTTGTGCAGTAATGCAGTTATGCAGTAATGATGTACCCAAGCATAACACAGAGGTTGCTTTGTTGAGATGGACATTACATTTAAGAGATATTTAAGTGCCTAGATTTATGGACAGTGTTGGAAATGAAGGAAGTATATAGACAAAGAGCTCCAAAACTGCATTAAGTTGCAGTGAGTCTACTTCTAGACATAAAGTTCTACATCCATAGGGTGAAACCTCACAATATTAGGCTAAGGAACACTGGGAAACTGTAACCGTTCTGAGAGTTCACATAAAACCATTTAAACAAGAGTTGGAAAATATTTTTGAAAAGCTGACACATTCATTAGAGAAGTTAAAGGAGTCACACTCCAGTGGTAAAGCTACACCAAGCTTAGATTAAAGGTGACTATAGAGTTGTCATGAAAAGCTTAAAAGCAATCTTCAGAGATCTTTCCCAAGTTTTTACCCAAAGGAAATAAAAATGTATGTTCATGCAAATACTTTTTCATAATCACTAAATAGAGAAATATTGTGGTATGCTCATGTAATTAATAATACAAAGCAATCAAAGAGAATGAGCTACTTATGTGTACACATAAACATGGATAATTCTCAAAAACAGTATGCTGAACTTAAGAAACCAAAGACAAAGAACAATTAGTACATGATTCTATTTATATTAAAAACAGGTCAACTAACCTAATTGATAACAATCATATTAATGTTTGCATCAGGAGGCATTGATATTGATTAGATGCAGGCAAGAGGGAACTTTCTGGATGACAGAAATATTTTATATATTGATTGTGAGGATAAATACAGAAGTGTGGCATACCTGTCAAAACTGATATGAGTACTTAAAGTGGATCATTTTACCATATGCAAATAAATTATATTTCAATAAAGTTGATATAAAGGTAAAAATAATAATATCTGGAGAATTGTTTGAACACGTTCCTGGTTGTGACAAATCTACCTTAGGCACAAAAGAGTTGGAGGAGAAAGGAGGAAGTTTTTGTTATACTGTGCTTTTTTTTCAGGCTTTTAGTTTTTTCTGTTTACATGAGATGGTATACATCAGTTGCTTATTTGGAATCATAGTTCAGCTCCGTGAGTCTTAAAGTTAATTCTAAATAGTGCCAAATGATGACAATAGAGTGCAAGATTTTTTAAAAGGAGATTTTCTGGGTTTTAGTCTTAATGAATATTTTTGCTATATAAGAAAAAGCTTAGGGATAGGCTGAGAGGTAAATGCTATCTTAAGCCAGAGGTGTACAAGAATATTTAACTTCCACTAGCAAGAATTTCTCTCAGTTCTAATATTTGCCCTCAGATTGATTTCCACATAATTATTCATTCCCTTTTGTTTCTTATAATCAATATACACTAATCTATGTAATTTCTCATC
Source organism: Sciurus carolinensis (assembly GCF_902686445.1). Lineage (NCBI taxonomy): Eukaryota > Metazoa > Chordata > Mammalia > Rodentia > Sciuridae > Sciurus > Sciurus carolinensis. Next base: position 121,324,485 of record NC_062232.1, on the reverse strand, counting down.
TGTTCATAATCCTCTCTCCATTTGTCATCCCATCTATATCAAAATAAATACTATACTAAAGAATACCCATATGAAAATAATCCAATTTGACTGATATTTTCCATTGAATCAGCCAGAGTTGTTACAATGAAAAAACAACTTAAGAAGATCTCATTAGTTTATATAAAAATCTGAAATGATTAATGAAATGTTTACTGACACATAATACAATAGAGATCCTGGACTTCATAGTCTCACTTTTCCTATTTATAAAAAGAGAACGATATCATTGGGTATACAATTTTATGAGAATTATATGAACTGAAATATTTGCTAAGCCTACATAGGCCACACCAATAATTAAATAATGCATGCCCCTCAAGGTATATGTGTGTGTATATATATATATATATATATATATATGTATATGTATATATGTGCATGTAATTTTAATATTTTTATGTGATATCGACAGATACATTTAAGTATATATTATAAATATGCACACAGTAGAATTAACAAAAAAGCAAAGTAGTGTATATAGCATCAAAATTCAAGGTTTTGCATATAAAATTCCTCTAGAGAAGTAATTTGTTTTACTCTATTGAAATGTTTCTAATTTATCCTTTTATTTTATAGACACACATATATCAAGATCATGAATGTGCAATACATTAATGAAGGTGTTAGGTCACCCTGTACAATCCACTTGACATCTTATCACATAGTTGACATTGATATAACCTTGCTAAGAAATAGAGTCTAGCAAGGAACATTGGATTCTTGGATCATTTCCAATTTGAATAAGATATAAATATTTGATGGTCATTTTAAAAATCAGTTGTAAGATTTTTGTTTTGGTTTAGTCAAGATGAATATCTGGCCTAATCAGTGGATATTTCATTTTTATGATCAAATATTATTTAGACATTTTGTGCATATGGACTTAAGAGTTTTACATTTTTAATACATCACAATGTTCATGTTGATGATACAGATAATTCTGCAGCAAAATGCAGTTTCATATAAATAAAAAAAGATGTTTTGAAATTTTCTTTTTAAAATTATAATCAAATAAGATTTATTATTTTTGTTAGATCTGACACAACTTATTCATTAAAAGCAACAAGTGTGCACATCTGTATATTTGCATACTAAAAATAGTTGTTCAAGAAACAAAAGGTTGCTTAGAATACATAACCTCTTACTCCTCTTACTTGTTTAAATTACATGTTTCCGAGTTGAATATTATGATCTTGTTTTCAACTACATGTATGTGACTACCTAATTACAAAGCAGACATTTTAAACATAGTGTTTATTTCAAAGCATTGTATCTTAGAATAAAAATGCATTAGATGCAATGTTCAGGAGGAAAGAGAGGCAGACCTGTTCAGAAGATTGAACATAGACATCATGGTGTTATCCTGCATTCTTAGTAATTTTCTTTTGTGAACAAACCTAATGCAGGATCACTTTATGAAAATGCTAAAGGTGTGATTAATCTATAACAAATTGTGTCATACTCTTTATTTGACCTGAGATTCATTATTAATTTAATTGAAAATAATGAACATGGCAGATAATGGGACCAGTGAGATTATATCACATTGTTAATATCTATCATTATTATATCTTGGTCAGCTTTGTCAAGTAGGGGATAAGCTTTAGTCATGATGCTTGCTACTTGGAAGAGGTAAAGGTGACCAAGAGAGAGTTGAGAGGGTTTAAAAAACTAGCTCAAGTATAGGACTGAACTCTGAGAGCATGGTCAAATTGTATTGGATCCAAAGGATGAAATAAATGTAAGCTTGTTTCCATCATCTCTGCCTGAAGCTACTTTTTTGATGCTTTTTCCCTTTAATAGTCCCCAAATAATTTTCCATATACCCATTGGTTCTAGGACTTAGAATGATACACTTTTAGGAATTCTCATAAATTTTTCTCTTTTCATCATAAAGATTACAAAAGATTCAGAAGCAGTTAATATCTTTGAGTGCTTGATAATATTTATTGAGAGCTTGCAAATATTTGTGGAGAGCTTGATAAATGCAAGTCCCTCTGCTAAGTGTTTTATGTTACAGAATTCTCTAATGCAGATACTATTAACCCTTCATTTGACAGGGGGTAAAATTGAATTTTGCAGAAAAAGCTGTCCATTTTAATGTATAGTATGCTAAAGGTCACACAAGAAGTAAGAGACCAATCTCATATTCAACCTGTTACTCTGACCACAGTCCCCCACATGCAAGCTTTGAGATATCAGAGTTTTTTTTTTCTTTTCCCAATAGTACCCTAGCTAGTGTCTAGGTAATGGGGGAAAGGATGATGAACAGGGGTGTAGTAAGCAGAATTCAGTCCTCTAAAGAAAGGATAACCAGAAATAAGGTATACATCATGCTCCAGCCAGGTAGATTAGGTTTAGAATAGTCTATAAGATCACTGAGAATTACAGGTCCTGGCCAAAAAAATTTAAGGAAGATTCCAGCCTTGATATGCATTGATATAGTGCATGCAGATACTTAGATAATTAAGAGTAAAGTTTAACATGCAATTCCATGAGGTAATTTGCCTCGTTTCATATGCTTGCTCTCTCTTGAAGGGATTGACTCAGAAGACCATATGTTACTGAATGTGTTCGTGGAGGCTATTGATGCCTCCAGCTGTTAAACACTGGAGGAGGTAGAGTATGATAAATAGAATAGTGTCATTATATGTATCTATGATAACAGTGACACATTTATTTTGTGAAGAGATAAGGATATCTACCAATCTGTTCTAAGTCATCTTGCCTTTAGCAATAAAAGAAATATGAGAATGATGTGTTACATAGTATTGTGGGTTAGTTAATAACAATGTTACCAGAGATTATTTAAATAAGGATATAGGTGTCAGCATTTGATATGTACTGGTGGCACTAGGTCTATGCCATATTTAACATGTCCTGTAAGTCCTGAAAAAACATGAGATTTCCTGGCAATTCACAATGATGAAGCAAGTCCACATACATGTCAATTAAGCAATGAAAAATCCACATGTAAAGCCAAATTTGCATGCAACAATATATAATCTGTGACAAGATTGATGAGATGGTGTTTACTTACCTTTCTATTTTTAATGGTCAAATATATTGCTACAATTCTTCTGAAGCCACAGTATACACAAAATGGAGTTGGTTAGTGACATTTTGAGAAAGCAAAATATGAATTCTGAATCCCTTTTTAAGTACTTTATGCAAATTTACTCTTTATTCTTATGTTTTTAGAACTCATAATTGAACTTTTAAATGAAATGATGGTTTTATTTAATGAGTATATATGCTTATAGCATATTTTCCCTCTGTTTTTCTATGAGGAGACTATAGGGTCATCACAGCACATATTTTCAGTTCTTATTAAACCCATATTCCTGTAAACATGCTGGTCCCAGGGCTTACCTTTTGTGCTCTAGACACAACTTTACTCCCTTATAGATGATACTCAACAAAAATTGCCTATAACTTAATCAACCGGTAAAAAGCGACTGAGAAATCAAAAATCTCTTGCCACTGAGAAAATGGACAGAATCTTAGTCTGTTTCCAATAGTCTGAACTGTAGGCTGAGAGAACTAGGATGAATGTGTTTAATAGTTTGTTAAAATTACTTTGTATGAAGAATCTAATTAGGTTGTGATGATGTAACTTGTTTGAGTCAAAGAAGCTAAACTGTCTTCTGAATTTGAATATTAAGATACATGATGATGACTAAACTGTAGCACTCACATTCTGCATAGAAAATCAAATGGTTTTGTTGTCTAATGATTTAATTTAACACTAACAATTTTAAAAGGAAAAGGAAACCACTGGGAGAAGTTCATTTTCTATTTTGGTTTCATTAAAATACATTAAATATTCTGACATAATAAATTGATAAAAGAATACAAACAAGCAGTAGAGAATCATACAAAGTGTTTCTGCTTCCTACACCTACAATCATGGCAAAAATCAATCAACAAAATGAGCAAAAAGAATACATTTCTGTAGGAGTGAGCGACCATTAAGTGAATTCTGCAAGTGATAGAATACTTTGATTCATGTTCAGATAGCAATTCAGGCTATAATTTTAATTCCTATAGTGGTTATGACCATTCTAAATTCCCCACCAACTTCAATTTTGTAGGGAGAGTAATCAATATGCACAATGTTTCTCTCATTTGCCTGAAATTACAAATAAGGACTCCAGCACCAGTGTTCTGGGCTTTTTCTTGCAAATAGGACATTGATTAATATGTGAAAACCATGGGGCCCTTGTATTCACATAATTTCCATACTAGACAAAATGAGCTCTGCTTATATAAGAATGGCCTGATAAGTCCTCAAATGCAGAATTTCTGGAAATGCTAACATTAGTCAGGACACAGTTTTGGAGAGAAGTAAGCAGTGTCCTAGAAGAATGAACATAGAGATGACAAGGATTCTAAACATGTCTGAGACATTATCTTGTAGTGTGTACTTGGCAAAATCACTGCTTCTCAGTTGCTGTTAATTTTTAATTTTTAAAGAAAGAGAATGCAACTACTTTATGGTTCCCAAATGGGGGTGGCAGCTGGGAGAGACAGCAACACAAAATGGAGCATATCAAAACATCCTGAATAAGGTTTCTATACATGCTTTTACTCCAACTTCATTCTCCTCAGATATTTTGATTGTAATAAGACATTGTTTATGGTAATATGTTGCTAATATTAATAGTATTAATGACATAATTTGGTTAAAAATAATGAAACTAAACAATTTTAATAGGTTCTTCTAAAATTAATGGTTTGTGGGTTTGTAAAGAGAATGATTGTTAATCATGTTACTACTAAACACTCCTATCCAAGCATCCTCTGGTTCCACAATACTGTACTTTGGAAAATTAAATCGTGTATCAATACTATATTTTAACAAAGTTCAGGAATGATTAGCTAAGTTTTATGTTTGTTTTTTTTGTTTTTGAACACTCTACCATATGTTTTCATATATCAAACATTTTAATGCTTACAAAATGTGTTGTAGTTATTATCATTTCATAACAAATAACCCTAAACAGTGACATAAAACCAAAACCAGTTTTCTGTACTCATGACTTAGATAGTCAAGAATTCAGGAAGGGCTTCACTTTTCATTTTGGGGGGTTTATCATGCGACTGATACCAAATAAATTTCAACAGGATTTCTATTATATCTAGGTCTAACCAGGCTGGACTTTCAAAATGGTTCACTCACATGGCCAGTAGTAGATGCTCTTTTAGGATGGAACCCCAATTGAAACTATGCAATAGATCACCTAGAAATCATAGAGCAGTTTAATTTCATATACAATCACAACTTTCCTCCAAGTGAATGTCTGAAGAAAGCATAGTGGAAACTGTAAAACCCTTTATTCTCTGCTTAGGAACATATAACATATGTTGCTTTCTAATGCTCAAAACAGTGTCGGGTTCAATCAGATTTGAGGAGACAAGACTAAAATTCATCTATTTATGGTAGGTATGTGAAAGTCACATTATGGAAGAACATGTGAAATGGGAGATGTGGTTGTAGTAATATTTGAAAAGTCTAATTTGCTGCAATTTATATTTCCATGCTAGTTTTTTAGATGGGGAAACTGAGACTCAGTATATTTAAATAATTGAAAAGAGTCACAACTTAAACATATACACAGAGCTGACTTCTTCCAAAACCTATATTCTTTATGAGATTGCATTGCTTCATAGAGAATATTATTCTTAGATTATTATATATTTTTTCCAAAATAATGATTAGATGAAAACTTAGTGTCAAAGAAACATCATCTGGTTCAGAGTCAGAAGACCTAACTTCCAGCTCTATTTCTATAGCTTTAATGATTTTTGAGTTGAGTTGTTTCCTTTCCCTATGTTTCTTTTCCATAGCTGGTGAACAGAAATCTGTGCCATGTCGTCTCCAAGGCCCCTCAAATTCTTGCATGGTATATTCCATATTTCATACCTAGAGTAAAAATTGTACAAAATTCAGAGAGAACTAAGAGCTTTAATAATTTTAAAAAATTATAATATCTACATATCTAACTTCTAAAATGTCTAGTTTTGATTTCATAATCCCTGCTTAGGATGCTTATTAATCTCTAAGGCAAGTGGCAAGTTATTTAATTAGTTGTGCGATTGTGTCTCTCCTTTCCATATATGTCCTTTTATATTCAATCACATTTCCTGAATCAAGAGGCCCCCACAGACATGAGAAAAGTTTATGGATTTTATAGATTCATCTGAGTTACTAACTAAAATGGAATGAGCTATGATGGGTTTGAATAGCAGTTGAAGTAAAATAGGATTCTAGTTCTGCAGGCATGACATAGTAATTTATTTCTAGGAAGTAGGATATGCACTCTTGAACAAAAATGTCTTCCTAGAAATCTCTTACTGAATGATTGTCTTATACAGTAATGTCAATGATCTAGTGAACCATATTAAAATGTTCTAAGTTTGAGATAAACCTCATTCAGGACTCTTTGTATATTCAATAGAGTACAGTGCTTTCATCTTACATTTTTCTAGCCATTTAATTTATCACTATTTCACAAACACAAAATTCAGAACCACAGAGTTGTGTCAATAACAAGGACTTTATTTCTCAATTTTTTTTCTCAGCAAAATCCTTCTCCAAACAAAATCAGAAATTAAAGTTTTATGTACATTATTGGTAAAAGTGAATCTTTTCTCTTTTGAGGCCCTAAACCCCTCCTTCTCTTAATTCTTGTCCTCTTTTGTAACTCCTCCTACCCTACCATAGCCCTAGTTATCTGTAAGGAGTTATTAGGTCTCCAAAACATCTGGTTTGAAAGCTATTTATCCAGTCTGGTATTTGATTCAAAATACATTTGGAAAGGTGTCCAAGTGCTAGACAGAAATAAACAAGAGTGACTTAATTGCTATGCTCACAGAGTTCACAGTCTAATGGGGGAATTACACTTATAAACAAAGTATTTTAGCCCTGTTCTTGGTGTTCTAATTATAGGATATTGGAAGGAAACCTATTGTGACCTGGGGTCTGGTGGACAGGAATGACTTCTTGATATAAGAGATAATAATAATACCTGAAGGCTAATTAAGAGCTGCCCATACAAAATTGGAATAGTAGGTGGAAATACTATAGGAATAAAGAAAAGTATGTATTAAGGTCCCTTGGAAAGAAACATGGCACCTTTGAGATATTGAGGAAACTTGCCTTGACTATAAAATCTGAGGGAATCCAAAGGCAAGTATTATGGTTTGGATCTTAAATATCTCCCAATTCTCATGTGTTAAAAGCTTGACCTCCATTTGATAGCATAGTTGTTAACTGGTGGAACATTTCCAATGCAGAATCTAGTAGATGGAATTTTTGTCATTGTGGGGAATGTGCCCTTCCTGGAAGAACTTATTGAGACCATGACCCATTCTTTCTCTGCTTTGAACTTCCATGATGTAAATAACTTTGCTCCACCATGTCCTCTTCCAGTGATGTTCTGTCTTTCCACAGGCCCATAATCAATGGAGCCAACCAATTGTGGATGAAGACCTTTGAAATGGTAAACCAAAATAAACCTTTATTCCTTTTAAGTTGATTCAGTGTTTTATCACAGTGACAAAAATCTGACTAACACAGTCAAATAAAGCCTGCAGAAGTAATCAGAAGCTACATCATGATGTGCCTTGAAAGTTGTTTTAAGAAATAAGAACAGTAATGAATACCAGTAAGTGAGCAGGGAACCATTATGGGAGGTTAAAGAAGGGGTATGATACAATATACAATGTGTTTCTAAAAAAAACCATTCTGGCTGATATGTGGAGAAGGGACTGGAGAAGGCCAAGACAGATGTATTAAAAAAAAAAAAGATAGATTTAAGATAGATTTTGGAGATAAATTAGCATCATTGCTAGTATATTGGATGTGGTCCATGAGGAAAAGAGAAAAATCAAGAATGATCCTGGAGTTCAGTGGTAGAGAGGTTGCTTGGCATGTGTGAGGCGCTGGGTTCAATCCTCAGCACCACATAAAAATATATAAATAAAATAAAGGTAAAAAATATCTTAGATTTTTGACATGAGGAATAGATAAGTATTGATAATATTAGTATATTGTTAATATTATTAATGTTAATTATTGTTTAACCTTCTTAATATATTATTAATGTTCTTTATATATATATGTACACATATATGTCAGATGAGCAGGTTTGGGGAAAAATCAAGTTTATTTTTGACATGTTTGAGATATATAAAGTATCACAGTAAAAACAAGTATGAGGTCAAATATGATGGAAATTTCAAGAGTGGTCTGAGCTAAAGATGCAGTTTTTGATATTCAAAAATATATATTGATATTAATCTACTGAAGTAAATTGTATCATTTAGGTACATTGTGTAGATGAAAAGATAATGGAGTCAGAATAGTCAGGAATAATCTGCCTTGATCTGTTTGGGCTGCTATAGTGAAATATATATAGAAATTTATAAACAACCAAATATATTAGTTATATAGCCAGAGCCTGGGAAGTCTAACAACAAGGAACTAGAAGATTTGGTGTCTGATGAGGGCTTGGTTTCTGCTTCATAGATGTGTCCTCACATAACCAAATGGGTGCAAAGTCTTCCTCAGAATTCTTTTAGGGTAATACTCCTATTCATGATGGTTCCACCTTCATGATTTAATCACCCCGCAAAGAGGGGGAGGGGGAGACAATGAAGAATTAGTATGCATGATAAAATTAGAGAATAATCATTATCTAAAATAATATTTTCTGGAAGCAATGAACTTAAGATCAAAATGAGTGAGAAAGCTGGGAATCAGCACATATTTCTCTAGATCTTGAGGAAGAAAAAGAATTTTTCTGAAAGTATTTGAGTATGTTGAAGGACTCATTGAAATGAAGTTTACTTGGATCAATAAGGATTAGAGTGATGGTTAGGCACACAACAGAATGACAAAGGATTTGGGAAGATGGGAATAACTATCTTATCTGATTCAGTCTTAATGCACATTAAAATGACCAAGAGGTTAGCAAGGTAAAGTTTGGGAAATAAATCAGCAAACTAAAATTCTGTCCCTGAATTTGTTTTAATCTGGGTTCTTTAAAAACAGAGCCTGAAGACAGGATTAAGTACTGATGTCTTATTTGAGAAACTCAATTCAAGGTCAATGACAGTGGAGGCAAAAAAGAAGAAAGAAAGCTAGGTAGAAATGGATGGGAAACAAATCAAGACTATGTGTTACACTGCTGAAGGAAAAATTAGGCCATTGGGCAGGTAAGTCTTTTTGATCACAGGGAGGTCTCCAAGAGAGCAGTAGAGTAGTGCTTGAGGTCATCAGCTGTCTTTGTTTCCATCTCCTCTCTCCCACTTATTTATTATCCTCTTTATGCAAATCTTAGCAAGGACATGCCTAGATAGGCATGTTCAAATATAGTAAGCATTGATTTTCCAACATAATTCCTGTTCATGCAGAATAAAAGAAAAATGAAAGAAGCATGGCATAAAATATATGAAGAAATACTCTTCAAAAACAAAATTCTCCCAGGAAATGGGGAAAAAAATCATAAAAACAAACTTTGGATTTTAAAGACCAGAATACTACAGGTCAGTTGAAAGGAAATGTGGAACTATAGGAACTGATGTGAACAATATGTCCAGTATATATTAGCTTAAAACAAAGGAACAAGTCAAAAAATAGAACGTATCATGACACTATTTTGTAGAACCATTGTAGAATATATGTTACATGTTATCAGAAATGTATCAAATCATATAGTTATTAAAATGAAAAAGTTGTATGGCACATGCTATATATCATCTAATATGGCATATTATAGGTAACTTTTAATATTAAACTACAAATTTTGAACACTGTCTTTGACGATTAAAATCAGGGGTCAGTTTGGGAAAAATTTCTTTCAACTTATTTTCACATACTTATGTATACATTTTAACAGTTTTATTAGCAAGTACATTTCTGAAAACATAATTTTTAAAAACCAAGTTACAAGGCTGGGGTTCTGGCTCAGTGGTAGATGAGCTAAAAAAACAAATATAATGAAGTTTTAAAATTCAGTTATAAATGTTACAGAGGGAATAAGATGAGAACTGACAACTGTCATTTGATATAGTAGCATTGATTACCATGTTCTTAGTGCCTTTAATATATACTAAAAACCAAAATAATAAAGTTATCATTTTACTTTAATCACACAAAACATTTTCAAGAAGACAAGATTTTGAAATGAATCTAATAACTGTACTTCTAGCAATTTCTTATTCTTAACACTCTATTTGTTGGTTTTTGTGCCCCTCCTGTTGCCTTTTTCAAAATATTCTCATCTTGGGTTCAACTTTCCCTTCTTCCAGCTGAGGCATAATTTAGACAGTTTTCTATTAAACAGTGAACACGTGATAGGTTTTCGAAGTTGTAGTACATGTAACAACAGACCTTCTTGTGCCATAGTACAAGACTTGTACCAAAAAATGGGTGACATATATGCTAAAAAATTGACCATTTTCAACTTTGGGGAGACTATTCATAACTTAAGGCAGCTAGAACCTTCAGTCAATTGTCTCTGTTGTGAGCAGTCATATCAAGTTACTCTATTATACAATAAAACCAATTTCTATTTGTGAGATGGGGAACAAAGAGGTCAGGGCATTATCACTGACTTGTAATAGTATTGTTTTCTTCTTACATATATGACAAGATAGTTGTGTAGAAATTTTGAGTTAGTTATTTCCTCCAAAAGATAGTATATGTTACTTCATTTTCTTCTTGCATATGATTTTTTTATGAATAGAAAATTGAATTCAGGCTACATTTTTTGCACTTGTTAGAAAACTTTTTTTCTTCTTCAGTGATTAGAGATGATTTGTAAATTTAATATTGAAATGTGAAGTTTTTACAAAAATATCACAAAATAAGAATCTCTTTCCAATAACTTTTGGTTAATTATTGATTAGTATATTTAATATGTATAAAGACGTCTGTTATTAGGTAGAGAAATTTTAAAATATTTTCTCTTTACTGCTGGGGTTCCTACTTTCCTGTTTCTCCTCTAAGTACCTATAATTCTTAGGTCCTAACTCATGTAATATTTTTCCTCATTTTTACAATGATAAAATACACATAACAGAAAATATATTGTCTTGACTATTTTTTATTTTTTATTTTTACAGACTGCATTTTGATTCATTATACATAAATGGAGTACAACTTTTCATTTTTATGGTTGTGCACAATGCAGATTCATACCATTCCTGTAATCATACATGTACATAGGGTAATGATGTCTGTCTCAGTCCACTTTTTCCTTCTCCTACCCCCTCCTGTCCCATTTCGTCTACACAATCCAAAGTTCCTACATTCTTCTCTTAGCCCCCCTGCCATTCCCCCATTATGTATCATCATCCACTCGTGAGAGAAAACATTTAACCTTTGGTTTTGTGCGATTGGCTTAGTTCACTTAGCATGATATTCTCCAACTCCATTCATTTACCTGCAAATCCCATAATTTTATTCTTCTTTATGATAATATTCCATTGTGTATATATACCATGGTTTCTTTATTCATTCATCTATTGAAGAGTATCTAGCTATTGTGAACTGAGCAGCTATAAGTATTGATGTGGCTGTGTTACTGTAGTATGCTGATTTTAAGTCCTTTAGGTGTAAACCAAGGAGTGGGATAACTGGGTCCAAAGGAAGGTCCATTCCAAGTTTTCTGAGGAATCTCCATACTGCTTTCCAGAGTGGCTGCACCAATTTACAACTCCATCAGCAATGTACAAGTGTGACTTTCTCCCCACATCCTCGCCAACACCTATTATTGCTAGTGTTCTTGATAATAGTCATTCTGACTGTAATGAGGTGGAATCTTAGTTTTGATTTGCATTTCTCTAATTACTAGAGATGTTGAACACTTTTTCATATATTTGTTGATTGCCTGTATTTCTTCTTCTATGAAGTGTCTTCCCAGTTCCTTAGCCCATTTATTGATTGGATTCTTTGTATTTTGGTATAAGTGTACAGTTCAGTAGTATTAAGTACATTCCATAAGATTGTGTGATAATCATCACCATTCTTCTCTGTAACTTCATCTTTTAGAACTGTAACTGTGTCCATCAAACATGAACTTTCCATTTCTACTCCCCCAGCTCCTGTCAATCACTATTCTACTTCCTATCTCTCTGATTTTTGACTACTCTAAGTACTCTTATTTATGTAGAATATTAACTTTATTTTTCTTTTCATCACTGGCTTATTTATTGCACTTATCATAATATCTTCAATGTTCATTCATTTTTGCTGTGTTTCAATTTCCTTCCTTTTAAGTCTGAATAATGTTCAATTGCATATAAATACCACATTCTGGTTATCCATTCATCCATTTATGGGTAATTGATTTACCTCTGCATTTTAGCTATTGTGTATAATCTGTTGTGTACATGGTTATGCAGTTATTTCTTTCTGAACCTTCTTTCAACTGGAGATGCATATAGTCAGGAATAGAACTGCTGGATCATTTAGTAATTCGATTCATTATTTTGCAGAGAACCACCAATTTAAAATTCCACCAACAGTGCACAAAGTTTCTAATGTCTTCAAATCCTTGGTAATACTTTTTATTTGCTATTTTTAATACAATTTGCTAATGGGCATGAGGGGGTATTTCAAAAATTTTGTCAATTATTTCCTCCAATGTACACATTGATTTTTCTATGCCAAATTGTTTTCATGTATCATTTGCTACTTTATTCATCAATTTTTATATTTTCCTTTATCTTAGCCAGATCTCTTTGTTTCTACTCTTGTTCTACAAATGTTTTCCTTTGCTCTTATAAACAAGCATAGCCTTTAAATTTTATCCATTCTTATAAAAAATAAAACCCTTATCAGGTATTAAAATTTGATTACCATGATAGTTACCCATATTCTACCTTATTTTTCCTGCCATGTTGTTTTAGAGGAATTATAATATCTGAGAAAACTCTGATAGCAATGAAAACATACTTTGGCTATTTAGAATTCATACTGTCTCCAAAAGTAAATATACCTGTCAGGGTAGCTGAAATAATTCACTGATACCAGAGGAGGACATTGTGTGACTTCAAGGTAAGTAAAATATCTGTTGGTTGACATATACTCAAACTACTTGTTAAAATATGTACAAGTACGTATGAACAGACATTAATAAATCTTGCATATTTTATTGGGACAATGGTAGTCCTAACATTGTTACATATCATCCAAACTGGCACTCTTTTGAGAATGAAAGGTACATTTTAATAATTATACTGGGACAACATGGGTAAACTTGAACTACTCTGAGAAAACTCAGAGATATTGTCACCCTAAATAGTTCCTTAAACCAGTTAGTTGCATCTGCAGTGTTTGTATTAGCTAAATGTAAAGAAAAAGCTCTTTCTCCATTGTTTCAGTCTCTTCCTATGAAAGATACATTTGAAGGATCTTCCAACAGATAGTGCCTTTAACATATGGACTACTCTTTTCTGCAGTTCATTTCTGTTTCTTTATATCTTTTGTGGTATTCTAATAGAATATTGAGAACGAAGCATAACAGGGTTAACTGTTTGCTATCTTGCTTGCTAATAAGTCTTAAAGGTTATATTTTGCATATTGGATGAACTGCATATTTCATTCTGCTTGAAAAGCACAAAATATCCAATATCTTCATGAAAGTATGCTAATTTATCACCTAGGCATGATTTGAGAGACATACCATGTGAACAGGATCCTGTGTTAAATGTTTTCTTGCAGTGAGTAACATGATTATCAGTTTCAGTTATTACTACTTAGGGAAGTTTTGGTGAGAAGTACATACTGGAGAAAGGAAGAATAATGAAAATAAAGCAGGGTCTAGTAGATATAAATACTAGGTCAGTTGGACTCTTGTGTCAAGAAGTCAAATAGATCATCAACAAATATGCTGGAAATAAGGAATATAAAACCTGAAGTATATGTAAGATCCATATAGCTGTAATTTCTAGGAACTTGGTAAGGCTTGGAATTAAATAGGTGAAAACACCATAGTTCTATATAGTCAGCACATTTTAGTTCAGATTAATAAACATTTCCTATATGCCAGGTACTCTTCTAGGTGCTTTATTTTCATCAATATATACATTCCTTACAATAATCCTATAAGAATATATCTATAAGAATAGATAGCATTATCTCCACTTGACATATGGAAAAATTGGAACTCCAGAAGTATACATAGGCTAAGCGATGTAGCTAAGTTTCATACAAAGACCTACATATACTTTCATAGTCCAAATTCTTAGCCTGTAGGCTATGCTCCACATTTGTAACAGAAATTTATTTGGACCCTTGTGGTAGGTAGTTATAAGACCTAAGCAGGATATCAGGTTTCAATCTGATCTGTTGGGGTTTATCATAGGGGGAAAAAAGACAACACAGAAGGCAAGTAATATGGATAGGTACAGAAAGCAATGGGAGGGACAATAAGGGAAATGTGTTACTCAAAAATCACACAGATAGTCACATGTTGTATCACTATGTTTCAGTCCACAACATGCCAGGTATATGGCCTTGGTCCCAGAAGATTATAATGGAACTGAAAAACTAATATCAGCTGGTAGTTTTATAGTAATTTCATTATTTAGATATATAAATACTTATGATTTTGTTATAATCACCTACAGTACAGTATGATAATATGCTATACAGGTTTGTTCCCTATATCATATAGCCTAGGTCTGCAATAGGCTATACCATCTAGGTTTGTGTAAGTTCACTCTATGATGTTTACCCAACAACAAAGAAATTACCTAACAGGTTTCTTAGAACATATCCCTTTTATTAAGTCACTCATGACTAGTATAGTTACAAGACTAACCAACACGTGCAATGACTTGAGTAACATAACAAATTCCATACTGTGAAATGAATGGGTTCATGGTCACAGATCTAATTCTAATCTTGACAAGAATTAAGTCAGGTAGATGGGATAGAGAGGTGCTCCTGGTGTGTAAATTACAAATAATAATACTGACTCCAAGGACTGGGAAAGCAGTGGTTGACTACAATCTTAATGTGTTCAGAGAGCTTCTCTTGTTAAAGTCTTCTTTAAAATTTGAAATTGAAGACACAGAGAAGTAACTCATGGGGAAGAGAAAAACTGCAATGATACTACCCTTATATGGAAAAATGTTGTTACATGTTTTGGAAGAAAAACATTAGATTTATAATGCAGTTACATCATATAATTATATTTAATATTGTCAATGAATAGAGATCCACTTAGTGATTCTAAGTTGAGAAAATAGTTTCTGACATCTGTTTCAATATTTTGGCTGTTTTCCTGACAAGTAGAATTTCAAAGATAATTCAATGGAGCATCACTCATCATGAAATGGAAGAAAGCTAGAAAAGACAATGAATAAGGTATTGAAGCATCCTTTGGGACGCATGGCAAATGACTTTTTCTAAAGAAAGAGAGCAATCAAACCCTTATACAAAGGAAAGTTTTATTCAAAGACCAAAAACTAAAGTGAATATCTTTCCTATTTTGCTCACTCATGTGAGACCCAAGAAAGCAGGATTTCATTGATAGAGGCCTGACTTCAAAGGTAATAAATGATAGGCTAGGACCAGTCATGTGGGAGATGACAGGTAGCTAAGTGGGCCAGTAGTCTGGACAGCTAAGAAAAGTTCCAGTAAGTTGTTTTATAGATCCATACTTGGAAGTGACTAGGGTCATAAAAGTCAGATCCCCTTTATTTCAGACATTTTAAGACTGTTTATAGAAATGGTGAGGAAGGAGACATTTTCAATCAGATAAGTACATATTAGGAAGAGTCAAATAACTCAATAGGGGTAGAGTGCTGTGAAATGGGGTGAGGGCAGTATGAAATTTATTTTATGTATTACAAATCACATTACACAAACACGATCACATGCATTTTCTCATTTCATCCTCACAACTCTTTGTAGTAAGGAACTGTTATTATTATCATTGTAGAGATAAAAAGAGCATAAGGCTCACCGATACTAAGCTACTTAATTAAGGCAACATAACTACTACATGGAGATTTTATTTGACCAAACTGACAGTCGAAACCTGTCATAATGAAAAATGAGTAGGTTGATCTGCACAGTTAATCTGAGATCTCTCTGGATAAGATTCTGGTGGGATTGGGGTGGTCCAACAAAACCCTAAATGCAGATGTATGAATTCTACGTAATATCTCACATGGCCACACCTAGTTCAGATGTGAAATGTAACAAAGCACAACCATCTCTTTCATGAAAAGATCACTGGCAAGACAAATCTAGGAATTCAAGTACGAGTTATAACTGTAGATTAAACCCACCCTCTATGTTCTACAAGACAGATGCACCTGGAAGACATTATGTTACATCACACAAGTCAAGTACAGAAAGACAACCATCACATAATCATACTCATAAATGGAATCTAAAAAGTTGATATTTTAGAATTTGGGAGTAGAATGGTGGTTACCAGAGACTGAGAAAGGGAGGAGAGAGAGGGAGAGTTGATAAGTAGGTACAAAGTTATTGTTGGATAGAAAGAATAAGTTCTTGTGTTCTGTGGCACAGCAAGGTGAATATAATGAACAATAATGCATTATGTATTTCAAACAAGTTAGAAGAAAGGAATTTGAAGGTATTTAATAAAAGTTTAAGGTAATGAATATGCTAATTATCCCAAGTTGATTATTACCCAAAGTATACATGAATCAAAAAAATCACATAGTGAGTCAAAACATTACATTGAGTTGGTCATGGTGGTTAACCTGTAACCTAAGTCTCTCAGAATGCTAAGGCAGGAGGATCACTCTAGCCTAGAAGTTCAATGTCAGCCTGGACAACAGAGCAAAATTCCATATTAAAAAACTCCATCACATCATACCTCATAAACATGTGCAAATATTATGTTTCAATAAAAATATTAAATTTAAAACAAGTAAAAATTTAGAAGGGAGTCTCAAATTAACCTCCCCTTGGGTTTCTCTGTTTGCACTCCTGGTTTAATGAATGTCTCAGCATTTAGTTTCAGTCATCTGTACTGTTAACCACACTGCTTTTTGCAGTGACTTTCTATCACTTTTTAACTACTTAGCTCCTATTTATCTTTTAAGAACCAGTTCAAATGTTATATAATTAGTGAAGGACATATTTATTCACGAGTTAGATATAGTCTGTTTCTCTTGTGGAGTTCTCAAGCAGTTTGCCCAGACCTCTCTCTAATACATTATAGGTAACCTAAAACTTGCAAGCCATTCCAGATCACTATCCCTTTATTTTCTTTGTTAATCAACATCTATATCATAGTAATGTAAAATAATATTGTGGAACAGAGAGTAACACACAAGCACTTAGAAATTATGTGCTGTTAACTAGATAATTTATATATAAAGGAGAACCACTGGTGGTTAATTTTCTAATAGTGTAGTCACCATCAATCTTTAAATTTTATTCACATTGAATGACTATACTAAGAACACTAGAATATGCATTTAGCCCTGAATTGGAGATGAGCATGACTCCTATCTGAGGAGACAGAATATAATGGTACATAGAAGTCCAGACACTGCATCAAAGAAGACTATGTTTAAATCCTAGCTAAGTAGCAAGAAGGCAGACTAGGGAGTTACATGTCCTCTTTCCCCCAGTCACTGATTAAATAACAGCATTAAGTCCAGAATACCTCTGTGAGTAATCTATAACACAGTTAAGAAAAAAACAGCACCAAACCCATTTTTAAAACCAAGGAGAGATCATGGCGAATGCCATAGGAAATTTTGGCAACCTTTTCATTCCCTTACCCCACTATTGCATAGTGCAGAACAAGCTGGAAGAAATCTTCCTACCCTGGGACAGAATTTAAAAAGTAGATCAAGTATCCAACATTATGGCTTGTCTTTGGGTCACTGGAGCGACTGGTTTTTATCTCATCTGACTTAGAGCACTAACAAGACTGCATTCATAGTTTGGAAGTCATTGAAAACAAAGGTAAGAAGTGAGGTGGATCTGTAGTTCTCAGAGCATATGCCAGGGGGAGCAAGTTGGCAGAAAAGGTTTAGAAAGTTTTATGTCCTATGGATGGGTAGGTTGATGTCTTCCCTACAAAATGCCCATATACGAAGACTGGGAGATAAGGTTTTTTTTTTTTTTTTTTTTTTTTTTTTTTTTTTTTTTTAATGTATTTTGTTTTTTTCTTCAAATGCCCAAATACAAAGACTGGGAGATAAGTTATTTTGTTGTTGTTGTTGTTTGTTTTTCTTTTGTTTTGTTTTTCTTCAAATGCCCAAATACCAGGAAGAAATTACAAGGCAAAAACAAAACAAAAATAAAAACCAGGAAATACAGTCCAAAGTAACAGAATGAAACTCCAGACACTGGCCCTAAAGAAAGGTCTAAAAGTTACTTGACAAAGAATTTAAAATAACTGTCAGTTATAACTATTATGAACATTATTTTCCTAATTGTGTTTTTTACTTTCTTAAAAGTTTTCACTGATTATTTATTATTTATTTATTAATTATTTATTTCTGGAATTTTCCATTGAATATTTTCAGACCATTATTAGCCATAGATACCCGAAACCCTGGAATGAAAAACTGTGGATAAGAGGGACTACTATATCTGGAAGTTCTAAGTTGAGGTCTGTCAACTGCCCAAGTTTTCTGCATCACACACCAAAATGGAGACAAAGAAAGATTGACCCAAAAAGTTGGGTCATAAACATTAGAACAGAAATAGGTAGGAAAGGTATGAGCCTGAAAACTCAAAGTCTTAATGGTCTCCAAAGACACAGAAATATGCTACCTCACTACCTCCTCAACTCCAGACAGTGATTTAAAACCAATAATTGCACAGTTCAGGTTTAAATATCAGGCATAGAACAGACTCCAGAACAAAGATCCAGGCAACTCTCAAACACCAACATAAAGACAAACTTAGCTTACCTCTTATCTACAACTTTTTCCTCCAAGAAGCCATCTCCGACTGCCCCTGGAATTCTTGAAAGACCTCTTACCCAATTGACAACAATATAAGTACCTAAAAAATAAAAATAAAAAAATAATAAAATAAAATAAAATAACTGTCAAAAAAGATACTCAATTAGAATGCAGATAGATAACTAAATGAGAAAAGGAAAATGATACATGAACAAAAGGAGAGTATCAACAAAGGGATAGAAATAATAAAAAAGAACAAAGTGTTGAGCCAGAAATACAATAATTGAACTGAAAAAAAAAGTATTAGAAGGGTCCAAAAGCAGACTTAATCAATTAGAAGAATCATCAAGCTTAAAAACATGTCATTTGACATCTTTAAGTCAAAAGCAGAGCAAAAGGAATGAGCAAAACTGGATTAAAAAAATGTGTACAAATACCATGCTGTTTTTGTTACTATTGCTCTGTATTATAATTTAAGGTCTGGTATTGTGATACCTTCCTGTTTTACTTTTCTTGCTAAGGATTGCTTTGGTTATTCTGGGCCTATTTTTTTTTCTAAATGAATTTCATGACTGCTTTTTCTATTTCTATGAAGAATGTAATTGGCATGTAATGGGAATTGCATTAAATCTGTATAGCACTTTTAGTAGTATGGCCATTTTGAGAATATTCTGCCCATCCAGGAACATGGGAGATCTTTCCATCTTCTAAGGTTTTCTTCAATTTCTTTCTTTAGTGTGCTGTAGTTCTCATTGCAGAGGTCTTTCACCTCTTTTGTTAGATTGATTCCCAAGTATTTTATTTTATTTCATTTTGAGGATATTGTGAGTGTAAATATTTTCCTGATTTCTTTTTCAACTGATTCATCATTGGTGTATAGAAATGCAATTGATTTTAAGTGTTAATTTTATATCCTGATATGTTGCTGAGTTCATTTGTGAGTTTCAGAACTTTTCTGGTAGAGTATTTTGGGCCTTCTAAATATAGTATCATGTCATCAGCATTTATTAGGCATAGTTTGAGTTCTTCTTTTCCTATTTGTGTACCTTTGATTTCTTTCTCTTACCTAATTGTTCTGTCTAAGGTTTCAAGGACGATGTTGAATACAGGTTGTGAAAGAGGGCATCCTTGCCTTGTTCCAGTTTTTAGAAGGAATACTTTCAACTTTTCTCCATTTAAAATGATGTTGGCCTTGGGTTTGTCATGTATAGCTTAAAATCATTAATCAATAAATGGGATGGCATCAAACTAAAAAGCTTTTTCACAGCAAAGGAAACAATCAAGAATGCAAAGAGAGAGCCCACAGAATGGGAGAAAATATTTGCCACCTGCACCTCAGATAGAGCATTAATCTCCAGGATATATAAAGAACTCAAAAAACTTAACACCAAAAAACCAAATACCCCAATCAAAAAATGGGCAAAGGAACTGAAAAGGCACTTCACAGAAGAAGAGATATAATTGGTCAAAAATCTATGAGAAAATGTTCAACATCTCTAGCAAATACAAAAATGAAAATTAAAACTACACTGAGATTTCATCTCACTCTAGTCAGAATGGGAATTATCAAGGACACAAGTAACAATAAACGTTGGTGATGATGTGGGGAAAATGTTCACTCCTACAATGCTTGCGGGACTGAAAATTGGTGGAACCACTCTGGAAAGCAGTATGGAGATTCCTTAGAAAACTTGGAATGGACTCACCATTTGACCCAACTATCCCACTCCTTGGTTTATACCCAAAGGTCTTAAAATCAGCATATTACAGTGATACAGTGATGTCAATGTTTATAACAGCTCAATTCACAATAGCTAAACTATGGAACCAACCTAGGTGTCCTTCAACAGATGAATGGATAAAGATAATGTGGTATACATCCACAATGGAATGTTATTCAGTTCTAAAGCAGAATGAAATTTTGGCATTTGCCAGTAAATGAATGGAACTGGACAATATCATCCTAAGTGAAATAAGCCAGTCCCCAAAAACCACAGGTTAAATGTCCTCTCTGATATGTGGATGCTAACCCATAAGAAGGGACAGTAGGGAGGGGAAGCATAGAAGTTCAGTGGATAGACAAAGGAGAATGAAGGGAAGGGAGGGAGATAGGAATAGAAAAGACAATAGAATGAGTTGGATATAACTTTCCTGATTTCATATATGAATATACTACCAGTGTAACTGCACATCATGTACAACAAAAAGAATGGGATTGAAATTTTAATGGGTTGTACCCCATGTATGTATAATATGTCAAAATACACCATAACATCATGTATAACTAGAAACAACAAATAAAAAAATAAAGGGATATGTATATTATGTAAAGTCCAGGGAGAGTTTAGATGAAACAATACAGAGATTATTGGAAGAAATGTGGTTGATAACTTTACAAATTGGAGGAAAGAAATGAATATACAGATTCAAGAAGCTCCGAGACCTCGAAGCAGAGTAAATCCAAAGATAACCACACCAAGATACATTACAATCAAGATGTATAAAGTTAAATTAAAAAAGAGAATCTTGAACAAGGGCAAGACAAAAGTGATTCATCATAAAAAAATGTGAACTTCCATAAGGTTATCAGTCAATTTCTCAACCAAAACTTTATAGGTTAGAAGAGAGTGGGATGATACATTCAAAGTGCTGAAAGAAAAATATTGTCAATCAAGAATACTGTACTTCAAAGATGAGGGAGAAATTAAGGCTTTTTCAAACTGAAAAAAGCCAAGAAGTTTATTGCCACTAGGACTGCTCTATTAGAAATGCTAAGGAGTGTATTTTGCATTGAAATGAAAAAAAAAATAGTTGTAGCAAGACGACATTTTATAAAATATTCTCTGGTAAAGGCAAAAAATGTACCAAAATAGTAACCTATATAATTATAATTTTAGTGTAAATGACAAAACATAAAAGCCATACATTTTATGTTAGTGGTAACAAAATATGGAAAGATGTAATTTGTGACATCAATAACATAAAGAGACTGTAGTTTTGTGATTGAAATTATGTTCAGTTTAAAATAGAATATTACAACATTAAGATATTTTCTGTACAGATGGTCCCTGATTTTTGATAGCTCAACTTATAATTTTTGACTTTATGATTGTGTCAATGTGACATTTACTTAGTAAAAATTTTACTTTTAATTTCAATTTTTTTTTTCAGCTCATGATATGTGGTACAATACTCTCTTGCAATGCTGAGCAGTGGCAATGACACACAGCTTCTATTCAACCATAAGATCATGAGCATGAAAACCAATACTCTACAGTATTCTGTGTTGCTAAACTATGATGTTCTACATTAGATGCACTTTGACATGATATTTTCAACTAATTGTGAGTTTATCAGGATATAACTGCATTGTAAATTGAGGACTACCTGTAATTACAATGGTAACCACAAAAAAGTAACTAAAAATATACACACAAAAGGAAATAACAAGTCAGTCAAAGTATGTCACTATCAAAAATCAAAACAACACAAAGGCAAGAAGAATTCAATAACCCATTTTCAATAATGGATAGACCAATCAGACAAATGGTCAATAATTTGAATAACATTATAGATTAATTGGGATTAACAGATATAATACAGAACATTCCACCCAACAACAGCATAGTATGCATTATTCTCAAGTGCATATAGAGCATTCTCCAGGATGTACCACATGTTAGGCTATAAAATGTCTTAACTCATTCAATAAGATTGTAATCATACATAGTATTTTTTCCAATCACCAATGGAATGAAAGGAAAAAATCAATAGAACAAAGAAAACTTCAAAATCCACAATTATGGGAAGATTAAAAAATACACTCAATAAACCAATGATTCTAAAAATTCACAAGGAATTAGAAAATATTGTCAGGTAAATGGAAATCAAAATGTAACACACCAAAAATTATGGAGTGCAGCAAAAACCTTTAAGAGGGAAGTTTATAGCTACAAATGCAATGGTTATGAAGCAAGAAATATCTCAAATCAAATACCGAACTTTATATTTCAAGAAACTAGGAAAGAAGAAGAACATAAATGAAATAAAGACATTTGCTACTCACTAGCAATAAACAAGGTGGAAATGAAATTAAAACAATTCCATTTACCATGGCTTTGAAAACAATAAAATATATAGGAATAGATATAGACATGGAGGAAATACAAATCAAAATCATAATGAGATATTACCTCACACCCAGTGGGATGATTACTATAAAATAAAAAGAGAACATAATAGTATTAATGAAAAAGTGGAGAAATTGTAATCCTTGTGCACTGTTGGGGGATGGTAAAACTACCATAGAAAATGGTGCAACTATTGTGGAAAAGAGTCTGGTGGTTTATTGTAAAATTTAAGATAATATTACCATACAATTTAGAAGTCTAACTTTAGAGTACATATTCCAAAATAATTTCAGTCAGTTTTCAAAGAAGTATTTGAAAATCCACATTCACAAGCATACCATTCACAATAGCAAAGAAGACATTCATTCTTGTTATCCAAGAATTAATCAACAAAATGTAGCAAAGACTTGCAATAGAATATTATCCAGTCTTAAATATGTAGATAGATTGTCACATGCTACAAGAGGGATGGACCTTGAGGACATTATGCTAAGTGGAATACTGTAGTTGTAAAAGACAAATACTATGCAATTCTGCTTATAGATGATATTAAGGAAATTCATAGAAACCAGCATGTAGAATGATAATTACCAGGGCTTGGGGAAAAGAAGGAAAGGGGAACTATTTAATGAGTTTAGACTTTCAGATTTGCAAGATGAAAAAGTTCTGGACATCTCCTCCATGACAGTGTGAATATATTTAACACTACAGATCAGTACTCCTAAAATGAATAAGATTAAATTTTATGTGGTGTTCTTACCATAATGAAAAGAAAGACTATCAATAACACAGCTAAGTAATCTTTTTAGTTCTGGGATCTGATCTAGCAGAAAACAGATGCCATTTAAAAGGAGTATCTAAAAAGAGTTTAAAATCCAGATTATTAAGTGTGTAAACAGAGTTAAAGGATGTGTTTACCACATATGTTGATGCAGCATCCTGGACAAGTATCAGAAAACTCTTATTATGCCTAGGTCTGAAGAGGAAAGATGAGGAGGTGATTGCCAGAATTTTTCAGGAGGTATAGGTTAAAGGTTATAGGTTATACAACCACCTCAGAAGAGCTGTGACATTGAGTAGAGAAGAATGATTGGTGACAAAATGCACCCAGCACAGAAGAAATATTCATGTCACTAATCTCCTTCTAGTGCCTCTTATTAGACAAACCCAACTTGGACTTACCACAAGAGATGTAGGTGATACAGTCTATAGCAATCAGCCTTTCTAGTCACAGAGGAAGTTGGAGAAGCATGAAGAGTGGATTGAAGGGCAAATGGGGAACATTCAGCCTACTCTGAGGCTCTTTCCTTCTCTGTAAATGGGATGAAGTGTAATGCCTGACTGAATCATAGGATTGTAAAAATTAAATAAGAAAAAACACATAATGTATTTAGTACAGTTCCTGGCACACAGCCAATAATTATCAATAATTCTTGGCAGCTACTATCATCTGCCTGGATAACCAAGACTCTACAAGCCATGAATGCATGCAAAATAATCAGCTGCCACTTCAGAACTTCCATCTTTTTCCAGATGTATAAGACTGATATAATTAGCAGGAGTACAATAATTCATAAATGGTTCACCATATTTATTTCAATGTGCTATCTTAACAACCTTATATTTGCAATATGTTATAGGTAGCAGGGGACTTTTGACTTGTACATAAAACACTTTAACATCCTTTCTTAAAATTAACTCTAAATTTCCTATCCTCTATCATCCTCACACTCACCAGTTGGAGATTAGACAGAAACCCCCATGTTGGGGGAGGCTATCATGTGAAACACTAGTGAGAAATTGAGTTGTCACCTGGGAGAAAGGAGCTAACCATCAGTCTTTGGTGATGCCTAAACCCTGTATCCGACCACAAGTCAAACAAGCTCACAAGTATTCATAATTTGATTAAGAACACTCATGATTTGGGGAGAATTTCTCTGGAATTCATTTATCATTCACTTTCTGATACTGGTAACCATTCTCAGTTTAACTGCTCAAAATTTTCTTGTTTAGAAAGTCTTTTACCTTTTTATCACGTTCTGTGGTATAACTTTACATGCCTAAACTTGAATCCATGGAGTTGTATAGCAAGAGATTACATTTTTCTTTCCACTGCTTTGACATTCTGTGCACTATCTCATCTCTTATGCATGAAGCAGATATCTGTGCCTGCTGGCAACTTAAATTCAACTGTTTGCCTCTATTCAGTGGTGGAGAGTGAGACACTATTTCTTCATGCAATTTCTTTCTTACCATCTAAGCCACAGTTTCTCAATATGACTAAATTTAATACAGCCCCAGAGATTGAACTAAATGGAGATAAAATGTATATTATAAATTGAATAAATAGATTAAATTATCAAAAAGGAGTTCTAAAACCCAAGTGTCATTGACAAACTAAAAGAAAACAGTGAATAGATTTTTTTCTAATGAAATATATCATTTATTCACATCAAGAGAAAGATAATGGATCAGGGGAGCAGTGTTATGAAAAACAGTGTCAGTCTTACTCTGTAGTGGAGTCTTCCCTGACCCCTCCAGCAGGTTGAATTATTTTCCATTTTATACGACACATTTCTTTTGCCTCTTTCTTTACTTGGAAGAGTTTGTATTGTTAATGTTTTTCTGTTTCTACCAAATTTGAGAGCTCCTATATTCTTCCATAGTCCCAGCATGGTGCATGAAGTGTGACACATAGTAGGTGCATTGTAAACATCCTATGAAAGAATTAATGACTGGCAAAGAGATGCATGAAGAAGCCACATAGTAGATTTTTGAAATACGAGGTATCTAATCCCCTGAGAACTTCAGAGATTGCTTTATAGCCCAAAGATTCTGCTTCATTTCCTCACAGTTGTTGTTTGCTTTTGGTACTGGGGGTTGAACAGAGGCCTTTTTGGAGTTAGGCAAGCACTTTGCCACTGAGCTATACCCCCAGACCTTTTATTTTTCTTTTTTCAAAAATTTTGAGACAGGGTCTTGCTAAATTGCCCAGAATGACCTTGACTTGAGATCCTCCTGCTTCGACCTCCCAAATAACTGAATTACAGGTATGTACCAATGTGCCCAGCTCATTTCCTCACATTTTAAAGTACCAAAGCAGACACTGTCCTAGTCTTGTTTGAAGTTAGAGAAAAATAATAATGGTAAATGTTAGTCATTCATCACCTCCTGTATGGTATGCATTATTAGAGGACTTTATTACACAAGGTGAAAACTTAGATACAACCTCAATTTTCATAGACATTGTGTGACAATTTGTAGGTCAAACACCACAACAGATACTCAGAAGAGTTCCTTTTCTCCTCCTTTACTTCAAGCCTGCTCCATCTATGTATCACATGATGGTATGAGGTCTATAAGCAAAATAAAGATTTAATCAGAAGTCCTGGCCCAGAGGCCCAAACCTAAATGAATAATAACCCACACTATTTTATAGTCTCTGCATTGATTTGGTTAGTCATATAACATTTAGGTGGTAGGGAGATGCATCTGACATTTACTCTAATCTGTCCCTGGTTAAGTGTGTAATTTGAAACAAACTGATCTCTAGATGCCAGTTTCTTTATCTGGATAATGTGGGGATTGGCCTAGATGATGTCTATAAAGGTTTAGACAACTTCATTATTCCACAGTTCTATGAATGTTGAGTATCCTTCTGACTCTATCTCTATTTTTCTAAGTTTTACTGTAACTCCTGGATCAAGAACTGTATTCTCAAAAAAAGATTTTCTTGACCCTAGCCTTAGGAAATTCCCTTCGGATTCTTGCTATTACTCACCTAAACGATTCATATGACTCATTGACCGTACTATCTTCTAAGCTTAATTATTAGTATGTTAGCCTTTGTGATCTGATTCCTCAACTGAGTGTGAGGCCAGTAAAGGGGAAAGGAACTGTCATATCTTTTTTGTATATAAAGAAACTGAAGTTCAGTGAATTTGTATTTGGTCAGACAAATGGTTTGACTCTAGAACCAATGCTCTGTATTTTGCAATTTTCTGAAACTCAGGGTCTTTGAACTTCTTTTACAAAGTATATACTTAGCCCTGTGTGACATATGTGTGCAATAATGTATCTTAATGATAGTGAAGCATTCATAATATTCAGTATACTTTCAAAATACCTACGTATTACATATCTGCAAGTTTTCCAGAGTTGTCACTACTATAACAAGGTCAATAATTTTCTTGCATAATGACTCTTGTGTGTGATGAAATTCAATGATGTAAAAGAATTTGGATAACACAACTAAAGTGTGTTTCTGATATTGCAACAAATCTTAGTCTAGTTTGTATTCTTAGCTTAAGGTACACATATATGTGACATGCAGTTAGAAAACAAGTTGGTACCATGTTATTTGAATTTCCGTAGAACTACATCAAAACTGTTGCCATCCAGGTGTTTCACACATGTCATTGCTCAAATTTTGCTTTAGAAAATTAAGGAATTGAATTTGCTTTAAATGTAACCATAAGGATTTTGATACTAGAAGTTATACTTGGAGTTGATATGGACTACAGTCTTTTAGAATAATTGGTAAAAGCATCAATTGAAGAAGCCCAATGTTAATGTGATATTTATGAACTTCATATAACTACAAGTAGGAGATTGCTTCTCTTTTCTCCTTCACAATCAATATGATGTCAGTAATTGTGAGATAAAAAAAAACATTGATGAAAACAAAAATGATAATCCATGAGCTTCAAAGTGAAAATGAAGCAGACGGAGATGACTTACCAGCATATTCCTTCACTTTTTCTACTGAACATTGGTGGCATTTCCCACTTGGAGTAGTAAATTCAGAAAGTAGCCACCAACCTGAAGAAAACATCAGATTCTATCAATGATCTAATGCTTCAAACTTTTTCTGTTATCTCACAAAATAGCTATGAAAAAGTTTTGTTTTTGAACTTTGTTAAGTGACAACTTACATCTATGGGCTAGAACTAGGCACTATTCTTTTTTCAATGGATTTTTTTTTTTTTTGAGATCTCCTGATCTAAGATTCCACATTTCCTTTCTTTCCATAGTCTTCTATAATCTATTGTCAAGAATCACACTAAGTGACTCTGTTATGTCAGCTCCTGTTATTTGTTAGTTCATGCCCTTTAAAGGATGTTTTTCTCTAGAAATTAAAGACAAAATACTTTCAGTGGTCTATTAGTTTCTACTAGATGTGAACTTTCATTAGCTTTGTACCCTCATCTTTGTTTCCTCTCCCACCTTACTTACTTCCAGCAATATGAACCATTTTGTTTTTCCTGTATCATTACAGAAATGCTCCCCACAGAAACCAAATAATCCCTATATCTGCAATGCTCTTCCTTCAGATATTCACATGACTAAGTCCCTTAAACCTTTTGAGTCTTTATCCAATTATTTCCCATATGAATAATGTTTATAATAATCATTCCATTTTAATATATCCACATGCTCATGCACACATACACACACAACCACCCCAGTCAACCTTTGTTATCTTTATCCTACTTAAATTTTTCATAACTCTTGGACAATTTAATATATAATTAATTTGCTTTTGTATTGTGTTCATTGTCTATCTCATTCCCACTAGGATGTAAAATATCCCAAGGGAAAAGATATTCATCTGTGTATTTTGTTTAGTCTCCTGTTACCTAGAAAAAAATCTGCCATATAGTAGCAACTCAATAAATCATTACTGCATTAAATTGATTAATGGCTACTGTAAATAAAGTATCGGACACTTATTTATTGCAGGGTAAGGAGAATTTGAAGCATTAAAATGAATAGCTATGTAAATATATTAATATTGATGATTTTAAATTGTATTAAGGCAAGGATTGTGCTGTAAAACAATTCAAATACTGCAAAATTATAGGAAGAATCAGGTTCATTTGTAATGTAAATAAAGTAGCCAAATATTGATTTTGTTGCAATACATATTTACTCTAAAGTCAGACAGATCAGAATTTGGGTACCTAGACTAACACTGACTAGATGGGAAACCTAAAACAAGTTAACATCATAATGAGACTCAGTTTTCTTATCTGTACAATGGCAGTAATAATATAGTGATACTGTAAAATAATATAATTTTTATAGTCTTAAGGATATAGAATTATTTTTATTCATGATAAGAAATATTTATTATTGATATTAAAAATATTTTACCTGCTCTAGCATATATTCCTTCCCTTGTTTGTCATCATTTTTAACTTATTCTGACAGATATATTTTATAATCAGTTTTTCAACCACAAATACATACTTCCATTTAACCAATTGTTTAAATAAAGTTTTATTCATTTATTCCTATATGTATTGTACATTTATTATTACTTAATATTTTATACTTTTATTGCCATTTAGAGTATAATAGTATTTAATTATATGTTTAAAGGTTCTATAGGAAATCTATGTGCATGTCTATTTTTATTTTTTATTTGTTTTCTGGGAGGCTAAGACTTGACCTTAGGTCTTTGTGTATGCTAAGTACATGCTCCACCAGTGAGCTAAACCCGTAGCTCCTATATGTATAACTTTTTAAAGTAATTTTTGAACTAACCACATTTCTGAATCATTTCATACTTGCAAAAAAGACTTACAAGTCATTTTTTCTTGAATTTTTCAGTTTCAACATACTATTTGAGTAGATTATTTTTATCCTTTTCAAGAAATATGCCTTTTTATTTATAATGTATATAACTTCCAAAAGACAGTTAAATTTTAGAAGTAATATGAACCATCTTTGTATTGCTCCAGACTTTTATGTTACTACTTTTATATTTAATCATTTAAATTATGGTATTTCCTCCATATGTAAACTTGAGATAAGAATGTTATTTTATATGTGCTTTAAGAATATTTGTATTTTTATTAAATGATATAATATTAAGGATTAATAATAATTCTTTTTATATATGCCTTGCTGGAATCTATTGAGATACTCCTATGGGTTTTTTTCTCCTTAATGTGATAAACTACATAAGTAGAATTTTCAACAAAGAAGAAATATATACTTACTGAAATATGTCCTACTAGCTCACAATGTATTGTTCTTTTATTATATTTTCTGTGTCTGAATTGGTAATATTTTATTCAGTGCATGCATTTCTCTGTGTATAAATAAGATTAAAATAAGAAATATAATTTTGTATTTTGTTTCAAGGATCTGTTTTGTTTATAAATTGGAAAAGAGTTCACAACATTTTGGGTTATAATAACAGCATAAATTCATGAGAATTAATTATTCAATAATAACTTAGAAAAATCAGCTCCTATAAAGCCTCTAGCATGGATACTGCATTTTACATTTTAATGTAGTCTTTTTTCTTTTATTTTGTTGTAAACCAATTGATATAGTTTTCTATTTCATTGATATATTTGAGTGACTGAAATTTTTCTTAAAAATATCTATTACACTATGAGTTTTATCTTTAATTAGCATGAAGTTTTCTATAACTGCTTATTATAATTTTACATTATTTACTATCTGTGGTTACATTTTTAACATTTATTAGATTACATATGTATATATAGTTTTTATTTTTTTCCCTTTATAAGATTAGAGACATATGAATCACCTAAACTGAACGAGGAGGACATACACAACTTAAATAAATCAATTTCAAGCAATGAAATAGAAGAGGTCATCAAAAGCCTACCAACAAAGAAAAGTCCGGGACCAGATGGGTTCTCAGCCGAGTTCTACAAAACTTTTAAAGAAGAGCTCATTCCAATACTCCTCAAAGTATTCCATGAAATAGAAGAGGAGGGAACCCTCCCAAACTCATTCTCTGAAGCCAAAATCACCCTGATACCTAAACCACACAGAGACACATCGAGGAAAGAAAATTTCAGACCAATATCCTTAATGAACATCAACGCAAAAATTCTCAACAAAATTTTAGAGGAGAGTGGTTATGGGAATTTTGTAAGTGACTTTTTTTGAGGAGTAGGAAAAGTTTATTTGGGCTCACAAATTCAGAAGTTCAGTACATGGTTGACCAGGTCCATTGCTCTGGATCCAAGATAATATCATGGTGGAAGGACATGATGGAGGAAAGTTGTTAAGCTTATGGATCTGGGAAGCAGAGAATGAGAGAGGGAGATTTTTTTTCAGAAAATATTGCTATTGCTTTTGTCATTTTCAAGTTCCTATTAGTACCACTTTGGCTATCTATATAATTTAACATTCACAAAATTTCCTTTTCAACTTTCTATAGAACTTATTCTTATATAGTGTTTAATTAAAAACAAGCAGAAAGCAAAGAACTGAATTTGATCATTTTCCATCAACCTGATTTTTCTTCTGAAGTGCTTATAGGAAAAAAACTAAACTTTCAAATTCAAGGATTTTTCTAAAATAAACTTAAATCTTGGTTCCTGTTCATTATTGACCTACTGCATGATGTGTACTTGCTTTAATTATGATTGCCTCCTCTTCACCTAAGGAAGATTTTCTTTGAGGCCTTTTTGATTGTTAATTTCATTAATTTTATTTATTATTTCAATATTTTCTCTGCCTTCTGGGTTTCATATTATGTTTAATTTGGATAACTACAATCAGTTCTCTTTTAGAGACTTTAATTATTTCTACTAATTCTTTTATTAAGAGTTATGTTAAAATATAAGTAATTTATATTCTACTCTAATGATTGGGTTATGCATGATTCAATCTGGTTCATGCTTCCCCCATGGAGTATTTTTATATCATAGTTCTGAATTTTTATTTCTTCAAATTTGTTTATAATTTCACTTGTTCCTCCTTATGGTTAGTTATTCTTAGGTCATAGATCTGTGATTATCTATCTATAATTATTTATCACTTGTGATTGGTTATTTTTAGGTCATAGGTGTGACCTAAGAAATATAACTCCAAAAAAACCCCTATTTTATTACTTCAGAGACTTTGTTTATAAAAAGTATAGAAGTTCCTTTTTTTCCCCGGCACTGCCATGAATTCTGTGTGTACATATAGAACTGTATATTTGATAGTTTAGAAAACTTGCATGGATGTTTTAAATTTCATAATTCTGTAACTTCATTTTCTGTGTAGTATGTTTTTGAATTCTATTCATCTTTTATAAACAGTTCATAAATTTTAAATCCTACATAGTTTCCCTTTTTAAAAATGTTCTATACAGTGGTAGTACTATTTCTATTAGTGAACCACATTGTCTTGATTTCTGTAACTTTTTAATAAGCTTCATGTTTGTTTTATTTTCCCTTTGACTATTTTTTATTGAGGCTTGGTTGACACATATAAAATTGTATATATTTAGTGTATACAAATCTATGAACTTAGATATAAGTACAGATATGTGATATAATCACCACAATCTATGACATAGACATATTCAAAAGTTTCCCCCATTAATTTACTGATGAAGATGATGACAGGAAGAACAGAAGATAAGATGTAGACTTTTAGCAAATTTTAAGTATATACTACAGTATTGTTAAATGTAGGCTTTATATAAAGCCTACGGTTCAAGTAGAACTTGAAATTAGTTATGCCAGTATTCCAAAATTTGTTGTTATTCAATAATTTATTAGTTTTTCTGGGATAATTCCCTTTCAATATACAATTTTGAAGTCAGTTTTTTGATATCTATAAAATAGCTTGATGAGATTTCTGTTGTGCCTTAATTGAAAATAAATTAGGGTATGTTTTGGGTCCATAGGACCCTTAGGATCTTTTTTTTACAATGAAACACATGGCATTTTGATTAATTGTACACATATGGGAGTCCAACTTTTCATTTCTAAGGTTGTACACAATGTAGATTCCCACCATTCCTATAATCATACATGTCTGTCTCAGTCTACCATCTTTCATACCCCTCCCCTTCCCCTCTCATTTCCCTCTACACAATCCAAAGTTCCTCCATTCTTCTCTTACCCCCCACCCCCCCACCCCATTATGTACCATCATCAACTTATCAGACAAAACATTCGTCCATTGTTTTTTTTTTGGATTGGCTTATTTCACTTAGCATGATATTCTCCAATTCCATCCATTAACCTGCCAATGCCATAATTTCATTCTTCTTTACAGCAGAATAATATTCCATTGTGTATATATACCACAATTTCTTTATCCATTCATCAATTGAAGGGCATCTAGGTTGGTTCCACAATCTAGCTATTGAGCTGCTATAAACATTGATGTGGCTGTGTTACTGCAGTATGCTAATCTTAAGTCTTTTGGGTATAAACTGAGGAGTGGGATAGCTGGGTCAAATGGGAGTGGGAGACCTCCATACTGATTTCTAGAGTGGCTGTACCAATTTTCAATTGAGTGTGCCTTTTTCCCCACATCCATGCCAACACCTATTATTGCTTGTGTTCTTGATAATAGTCATTCTAATTGGAGTAAGATGAAATCTTAGAGTTGCTTTAATTTGCATTTCTTTAATTACTAGAGATGTTGAACAGTTTTTCATATATTCATTAATCACCTATATATCTTCTTCTGTAAAATGTCTTTTCAGTTCCTTGGCCAAATAATTTATTGGGTTCTTTGTATTTTTGAAGTAAAGTTTTGTAAATTCTTTATAAATTTCGGAGATTAGTGCTCTATCTGAAGTGCGTGTGGAAAAACATTTTCTCCCACTCTGTAGGCTCTTTTCACATTATTGATTGTATCCTTTGCTGAGAAAAAGCTTTTTAGTTTGAATCCATCCCATTTATTGATCCTTGCTTTTATTTCTTGTGCTTTAGGAGTCTTGTTTAGGAAGTCTGGTATTAAGCTGACATGATGAAAATTTGAGTCTACTTTTTCTTCTATTTGGAGCAGGGTCTCTGGTCTAATTCCTAGGTCCTTGATCCATTTTGACTTGAGTTTTGTGCATGGTGAGAGATAGAGGTTTAATTTCATTTTACTACATATGGATTTCCAGTTTTCCCAACCATTTGTTGACGAGGGTCTTTCTCCATTGTATGTTTTTGGATCCTTTTTCTAGTATGAGGTAACTATATTTATGTGCATTTGTCTCTGTGTCTTCTATTCTGTAATCCACCATGATCAAGTAGGGTTTATCCCAGGGATGCAAGATTGGTTCGACATCTGGAAATCAATGAACATAATTCATCACATCAATAGACTTAAAGTTAAGAATCATGATTGTTTCAGTAGATGCTGAGAAAGCATTGGATGAAATACAGCATCCCTTAATGCTCAAAACACTAGAAAAAATAGGGATAGTGGGAACTTTCCTTAACATTGTAAAGGCCATCTATGCTAAGCCCATGGCTAATATCATTCTAAATGGTGAAAAACTGAAAGCATTCCCCCGTAAAACTGGAACAAGGCAGGGATGCCCTCTTTCACCACTTCTTTTCAATATCGTCCTTGAAACTCTAGCCAGAGCAATCAGACAGACCAAAGAAATTAAAGGGATACGAATAGAAAAAGAAGAACTCAAGTTATCTCTATTTGCCGATGACAAGATTCTATATTTAGAGAATTCAAAAAACTCCACCAGAAAATTTCTAGAGCTAATAAATGGATTCAGCAAAGGAGCAGGACATAAAATCAATATGCATAAATCTAATGCATTTCTATTCATAAGTGATGAATCCTCTGAAAGAGAAATTAGGAAAACCACTCCATTCACAATAGCCTGAAAATAAAAATACTTGGGAATCAATCTAACTAAAGAGGTGAAAGACCTCTACAATGAAAACTACAGAACACTAAAGAAAGAAATTAATGAAGACCTTAGAAGATGGAAGATCTCATGATCTTGAATAGGCAGAATTAATATTGTCAAAATGGCCATACTACCAAAAGTGCTATACAGATTCAATGCAATTCCAATTAAAATCCCAATGATGTACCTTACAGAAATAGAGCAAGCAATTATGAAATTCATCTGGAAGAATAAAAAACCCAGAATAGCTAAAGCAATCCCTAGCAGAAAGAGCGAACAGGGGGTATTGCAATACCAGACCTTAAACTATAATATAGAGCAATAGTAACAAAATCAGCATGGTATTGGCAAGTTGAAAATAAATTCAATAAAAAGTTTGGGAATGCATTGAATCTGCAGATAAAGTTAGCAAGAAATAGTATCTTAGTATGAAGTCTTCAAATTCATGTATATGGAATACACCTCTTTTAATAGACCCTTTATTTCTTTCACTAGCATTTGGTAGTTTTCTCTAAGTAGACACAAAACATATATTTTTTATTAGGGAATTGTAATTATACATAGTATTTGTATTCATTTTTACAAATAATGAATGCAAGGAATTTGACTTCAATCCCCATTTCCTTCCCCACTTTCCCTTCCCTGCTCCCTCCCCATTTACTCTCCTCTTCTCTATTGATCTTTCTTTCAATCCTTTATTAACTTATTTTTGATTGGCATTTCTAAATGTACTTTTTAAAAATTTACATTTCTTCTTGATTTGATGCTATTTTAAATACTGTGGTTTTTAATTCCATATTATAGTTGTTCATTGCTATCATATAAGAAAAACTGACTATGTGTTTATTTTGTTTTCTGATGCTGTGAATCAACCCAAGGCCTTGTGCACGCTAGGCAAATGCTCTTACACTGAGCTACAACTCTGCCTTGACTTTTGCATATTAAACTTGCATGTAATTTGTAATCTTCCTACAATCTCTCATTAATTCAAAAAGTATTTTTATTGATTGCTGAGAATTTTCTATATAATCAATCATGTTATTTGTGAACATTTTTATTTCTTCCTTCCATACCTCTGTTATTTTAAAATAAGATTTACCTAATTGCTCTAGCTAAAAATTTCAATATAACGTTAAATGGGATTAGCAAGAAGGAATGAATTTGACTTGTTCTAATGTTTTAGGAAATCATCTAGTTTCTCCCCATTAAGTGTGATGCTAGCATAAGTGTTTCTATAAATACAACTTTTTAAACTAAGGAAATTCCCATATTACTATTTATCTGAAATTTTTTAACAATAGTGGGTGTTGGAATTTGTCAAGTGAATTTCCTGCATTACTTGAAATAATTATGATTGTTTTAAACCTGCAGATATGATAGTTATATTGATTAATTTTTGAATATTGAACCAGTATTGCATACCTGAAATAAATCACATTTTATCATAGCCTCTAATTCTTCTTAAACATTTTTATTCAGTTTGCTAATGTCTTGTTGAATATTTTGCATGTATCTTCACGAGAGATATTCGTCTTTAGTTCTTCAAATTCTTTGATAGATACATCCTTATTACAATTGTCTGTTTTTAATTGTGTGAATTTTTGTAGTCTGCATCTGTCAAGAAATTGGTTCATTTCATCCATGTTATAAAATTTATGGCCTCAGATATATCCATAATATTCCTTTATTATCCCTTAAAACTCTGTGTAATCAGTAGTCATGCGTACTCTTTCATTTCTATTATTACTGATGGTTTCTTTTCTCTCTTTTCTTGGTTAGCTTGATTGGGAATTTATCAACTGTACATTGCAAAGAATCAACTCTTAAAATTTTATAATGTTTTTCTGCTTTTCCATTTCACTGATTTCTGCCCTAATTTTTATTATTTGTTTTTTTCTTCCTACTTTAGACTTTTTGGCTCTTTCTTCTCTCATTTCTTAAGGTGGAATCTTAAGTTATTAATTGTAGAAACTTTGTGGCTGTAAAGTTCCCTCTATGCACTGCTTTCTTTATATACTCCACTTCTTGATAAGCAGTTTTTTATTTTGTGCAAAATATTTTTCCTAGAAAATTCTTCATTGACTTTTGATACTTTTAAAATATTTCTTTAGTTAGAGATGGATGGACACGATATCTTTATTTATTTATTTTTATGTGGCACTGAGGATCGAACCCAGTGCCTTGCTCATGTGAGGAAAGTGTTCTACAACTGAGCTACAGTTCCAGCCTAACTTTTGTTATTTTGAACTGTACTTTTCATGTACAAAAATTTTGTGATATTTTTCATGCATATGTCTGTTATTGACTCTGTTATGTCATTGTGGTGTGAGAATATGCTATGTATAATTTCATTTTTTCAATTTTTTGACATGTCTTTTTTGATCCAGAATGTGGTATATCTTAGAATTCCATGTGATTTTAATAACAATGTGCATTCTGCTGTCATTGCATGGAGCACTCTATAAATGTCAATTAGACACTATTGACTGATAGTGATGTTTGGGTAAGTTATATCCTTACTATGTCCTTAACTACCTGTCTAATCAATTAACAATGGAGAGACTGAATTTTATAAAATTAGATTTTTCTATTCCTCTTTGTAATTCTAATAGTTTTTCCTCATTTATTTTGATGTATTTATTGGATATTTATGCTTTAAAGATTGCTATAACTTCTTGGATAATTCACTCCTTATTATTATATAATGTGTTTCATTATCTCTAAAGAGATTGTCCTTGTTCTGAAAATGGATTTTTCTGAAAGGAACAATTATTACAATTTTCTTTGATTAATATCAGCATGGCGTATCTTTTTGTATCCCTTTAATTTGATCTTTATATTGAAACTGAATATCATTTTTTGCTATTCATTTTTTTGAACTTTAATTATTTTTATTTTTATAGACTGCATTTTGATTCATTGTACACAAATGGGGTATATCTTTTCATTTCTATGGTTGTACATGATGTAGATTCACATCATTCATGTAATCATACATATACATAGGGTGAAACTGTTGGTCTCATTCCATTATTGCTCGTACCACTAGCCCTTTCATCCCCATTCCCCTCTACATTATCCAAAGTTCCTCCATTCTTCTTTTACCCACCCCCACACTCCCCATTATGTATCATCATTCATTTATAAAAGAAAACATTTGACCTTTGTTTTTTTGGGATTGACTTATTTCACTTAGCATGATGTTCTCCAATTTCATCCACTTACCTGCAAATGCCATAATTTTATTCTTTATGAGTGAATAATATTCCATTGTGTATATGTATCACAGTTTCTTTACCCCTTCATCTACAGAAAGACATCCACATTGGTTCTACAATCTAGCTATTGTGAACTGAGCTGCTATAAACATTGATATGACTGTGTTACTGCAGTATACTGATTTTAAGTCCTTTGGGTATAAACCAAGGAGAGGAATAACTGAGTCACATGGTGGTGGGTACATTCCAAGTTTTCTAAGGAATCTCCACACTGCTTTCCAGGGTGGTTGCACCAATTTGCAACTCCACCAGCAATGTAAACTGTACCTTTTCCCCACATCCACACCAACACCCATTATTACTAGTGTTCTTGACAATAGCCATTCTAATTGGAGTTAGATGAAATGTTAGGGTGGTTTTAATTGCATTTCTCTTATTACAAGAGATGTTGAACACTTTTTCATATATTTGATGATCACCTGTATATCTTCTTCCATGAAAAGTATGTTCAGTTCCTTGGCCCAATTATTGATTGGGTTCTTTGTATTTTTGGTGTAAAGTTTTTGAGTTCTTCATAAATTCTGGAGATTAATGCTGTATCTGAAGTGTGTGTGGCAAAGATTTTCTCCCACTGTATATCCTCTCTCTTTACATTATTGATTGTTTTCATTGCTGAGAAAAAGCTTTTTAGTTTGAATCCATGCATTTAACTGATTCTTGCGTTCAATTCTTGTGCTTTAGAAGTCTAGTTAAGGAAGTCTGATCCTAAGCCAACATGATGAAGATTTGGGCTACTTTTTCTTCTATTTAGTGGAGGGTTGCTGGTCTAATTTCTTGTCCCTTGATCCATTTTGAGTTGAGTTTTGTGCAGGGTGAGAAATAGAGATTTAATTTCATTTTGCTGCATATGGATTTCCAGTTTTCCCAGCACCATTTGTTGAAGATGCTATCTTTTCTCCATTGTATGTTTTTGGCACCTTTGTCTAGAATGAGATAACTGTATTTATGTGGGTTTGTCTCTGTATCTTTTATTTTGTACCATTGGTCTGCCTGTCTATTTTGGTGCCAATAACATGCCGGTTTTGTAACTATTTCTCTGTAGTATACATCAAGGTCTGGTATTGTGATACTCCCTGCTTCATTCTTCCTGCTAAGGATTGCTTTGTCTTTTCTGTGTCTCTTATTCTTCCAGATGAATTTCATGATTGCTTTCTCTATTTCTATGAGAAACATCATTGGAATTTAATTGGAATTTCATTGAATCTGTATAGCACTTTTGGTAGTATGACCATTTTGACAATATTAATTCTTCCTATCCAAGAACATGGGAGATCTTTCCATCTTCTCAGGTTTTCTTTAATTTCTTTCTTTAGTGTTCTGTAGTTCTCATTGTAGAGGTCTTTCACCTCTTTTGTGAGATTGATTCCCAAGTATTTTATTTTTTTTGATGCTATTGTGAATGGGGTAGTTTTCCTAATTTCTCTTTCTGAAGATTCATCACTTATGTATAAAAATGCATTGGATTTATACATATTGATTTTATATCCTGCTCCTTTGCCAAATGAATTTATTAGTTCCAGAAGTTTTCTGGTGGCGATTTTGGATCCTGTAAATATAGAATCAGGTCATCTGCAAATAGTGATAGCTTGAGTTCTTCTTTTCCTATTTTTGTATCCCTTTAATTTCTTTGGTCTGTGTGAGTGCTCTAGCTGGCATTTCCATGATGATGTTGAATAGAAGTGGTGAAAGAGGGCATCCCTGCCTTGTTCCAGTTTTTAGAGGGAATGCTTTCAGTTTTTCACCATTTAGGATGATATTGGCTGTGGGCTTAGTATAGATGGTCTTTATAAAGTTGAGGTATGTTCCTACTGTCCCTATTTTTTCTAGTGTTTTGAGCATGAAGGGATGCTGTATTTTATCAAATGTTTTCTCAGCATCTATTGAAATAATCATGTGATTCTTAATTTTAAGTCTGTGGATGTGATGAATGACATTTACTGATTTCCAGATGTCGAATGAACCTTGCACCCCTGGGATAAAACCCACTTGATCATGGTGCACTATCTTTTTAATATGTTTTTGTATGCAATTTGTCAAAATTTTGTTAAGGATTTTGCATCTATGCTTATCAGGGTTACTGGTCTGAAGTTTTCTTCTTTGATGTGTCTTGGTCTGATATTGATTGGTATCAGAGTGATATTAGCTTCATAGAATGAGTTTGGAAAGGTTCTCTTCTATTTCATGGAATACTTTGAAGAGTATTGATATTAGTTCTTCTTTGAAGGTCTTGTAGAAATTGGTTGAGAATCCATCTGGTCCTGGACTTTTCTTGATTGTTAGATTTTTGATGGCTTCTCCTATTTGATTGCTTGAAATTGATCTGTTTAAATTGTGTATGTCCTCCTGATTCAGCTTGGGAGGATCATACATCTCTAAAAATTTCTTGATGTCTTTGAGATTTTTTACTTGTTGGAGTATAGATTTTCAAAATAGCTTCTAATTATGTTATGTATTTAAATGGTGTCTGTCGTGATATTTCCTTTTTCATCACAAATTCTAGTAATTTGATTTTTCTCTCTCCTTTTTGTTAGTGTGGCTAAGGGATTATGAATTTCGTTTACTTTTTCAAAGAACCAACTTTTTGTTTTGTCAAGTTTTTTAATTGTTTATTATTATTTCAGTTTTCTTGGGAGAAATCCTAGTTCTTGGCTCACAGCAGTTAATGCCTCAAGTGTGTAAACTTGCAGGGAGGAGCGTTCCACTTCTCCTACCTAGGAAACTACACAACTGCCCCAAGTTGAACTAATGTTACCAAGGGAACCTGTATAGGAACCTGGTGGTCTGATCTCCCATGGCACATTGTGATTGGGCAAGAAACCTATAATATGTATAGCTGTCCATGCAATAAACAAGTTTGCAAGCTGCTCACCACAAGCTTGTTTCCACATAACTCCCAGAGTCTGGGTCTTGACTCCGCACCACTTACCCCATTTATGAGCTAGCCCAGCACAAGAGAAGTTACACAGTTTAATTGATTTCAACTCTGATTTTAATTATTTCATATCATCTATTACTTTTGGTATTGATCTGTTCTTTTTTTCTAAGGCTTTGAGCTGTAATGTTAGGTCAATTAATTGTTGACTCTTTACTGTTTTCTTGAATGCACTCCATGCAATGAATTTTCCTCTTAATACTGCTTTCATCCCGTCCCAGAGATTTTTGATATGCTATCTTTGTTCTTGTTTACCTCTAAGAATTTTTCATCTCCTCCCTGATGTCTTCTGTTATCCATGCATCATTGAATAGCATACTATTTGGTCTCCAGGTGTTGGAGTACTTTCTGTTTTTTATTTTGTCATTGATTTCTAATTTCATTCCATTTTGATCTGATAGAATACATGGTAGTTTCTCTCTTTTTTTGTATTTGCTAAGAGTAGCTTTGTGGCATAACATATGGTCTATTTTAGAGAAGGATTCATGTGCTGCTGAGAAGAAAGTGTATTCACTCATTGGTGGATGGTATATTTTATATATGTCTGTTAAATCTAAATTATTGATTATGTTTTTGAGATCTATGGTTTCTTTGTTCAGTTTTTGTTTGGAAGATCTACTCAGTGGTGACAGCGGTATGTTAAAGTCTCCCAGAATTATTGTGTTATGGTCTATTTGGTTCCTGGAATTGAAAAGGATTTGTTTGACATACATGAATACACCATTGTTTGGCACATAAATTTTAAAGACCATTATGTCTTGCTGATTTATGCCTCCCTTAAGCAGTATGAAATCCCTTCTGACTAACATTGACTTAAAGTCTGCTTTATCTGAAATGAGGATGGAAACCCCCGCTTTTTTACTGAGTCAATGTGTGTGATATGTTTTTTCCCATCTTTTCACCTTTAATCTGTGGGTATCTTTTTCTATGAGATGAGTCTCTTGAAGGCAGCAAATTGTTGTGTCTTTCTTTTTAACCCAATCTGCCAGTCTATGTCTTATGATTGGTAAGTTCAGGCCATTAACATTCAGGGTTATTATTGAGATATGACTTGTGTTCCTGGTCATTTTTGTTTATTTTCAGTTTTTAACTTTATGTGCTTTCTCCTTTGATTGGCTCTTCCTTTAGTGCAGTTCCTCCCTTTGGTGACTTACACTGCTATATTTTCATTTTTTCCTCATGGAATATTTTGCTGAGGATGTTCTGTAGTGCAGGCTTTCTGTTTGT
Organism: Sciurus carolinensis; assembly: GCF_902686445.1. Classification (NCBI taxonomy): domain Eukaryota; kingdom Metazoa; phylum Chordata; class Mammalia; order Rodentia; family Sciuridae; genus Sciurus; species Sciurus carolinensis. The sequence goes on along the minus strand of NC_062232.1, from coordinate 121,282,308 downwards.
AAATTCTTTCACCTTTGGTTATCATGGAAGGATTTTATTTTGTCTTCAAATCTGAAGGCTAGTTTTGCTGAGTATAAGATTCTTGGTTGGCATCCGTATTCTTTCAGAGCTTGAAATATGTTGTTCCTGACCCTTCTATCTTTTAGAGTCTGGATTGAGAAATATGCTGATATCTGTACTGGTTTCTCCCTCTATGTAATCTGATGCTTTTCTCTCATAGCCTTTAAAGTGCTGTCTTTATTTTATATGTTAGTATTTTCATCATAATGTGCCTTGGTGTGAATACATTGTAATTTTGTACATTTGATGTTGTGTAAGTCTCTTGTATTTGATTTTCCATTTCATTCTTCAGATTTGGGAAATTTTCTGACATTATTCTTTGAATATATTGGTCATTCCTTTTGTTTCTATCCAAATAATTCTTAAATTTGGTCTTTTCATGATATCCCTTAATTCTTGGAGGTTCCTTTCATGATCTCCTACTGTCTTTTCTGTTTGGCCAACATTTTTTAAGATTAAATATTTTGTCTTCATTGTCTGAGATTCCATCCTCTAAATGATATAATCTCTAGGTTATACTTTCTATTGAATTTTTAATTTGCTTCATTGTTTCCTTCATTTTAAGGATATATGCTTGGTTTTTTTTTTTTTTTCAGAATCTCTCTTTATTGAAATGATCTTTGCTTCTTGCATTTGCTCTCTTAACTGTTTATTGGTGTGATAATTCATGCCTGCATTTGCTCTGTTATCTCATTGTTTGTGTCTCTGATCATTTTAATTACGTACATTCCGAACTACCTTTCTGACATTTCTTCTCCCATGCTATCATTGGATTCTATTGATATAGTGTCTTGGTTTGTTTGGGACACTTTCTTCCCTCGTTTTTTCATGTCATTCATGTATCTTCTCTTCTAGCAGTGCAGATATGAGGTATTGCAATTTCCCCCGTATAGACTTATCATGACCCTGCAAGTTTCCAATACCTCTTCTTTGAGGGGGAAATCAATATTAGCATCACCCAATACAAAAAATATGTAGCCCTAAACCGGATAACCCCTATGAAGACATTAACAGTATTATCATAATAAACAGGATGAGTTTAATTATTATCTACTGTGTAACCAATAGATTTGCAATTAAATCTACAATCTCTAATGGTGGTCAAAGAAGATGGGGAGGAGTGTAGGATGTAACTGTTAATGGGATAAGAATTGAGTACATGAGGTACTAGATCATAGGAAGAGTGAAAGTACAACCAAAAGAAGTTGGTTGTTAGCATGAGAAAAGGGAGAAAGAGACTCCAAGGAAACAGGTAAATAGAAGGAAAATAGAGCAAGAAAGAAAATAAAGAAATTGAAATTAAAAATTAAAAAAGGAGAAAAAAATCTACACTGTTACAGTCAAGTACTATTCAAACCTCCCAGTTTTCAGTAGCTTGATGCAAGATAGGTACCTGACAACGAGCTTCCAGTCTCCAGCACACAAGTCAGCGTGAGAGTTGCCCCACCTAAAGATGGTGACTCCCCCTTCGGGGATAATCCCAAGATGGATGCCCCAGCTTCTAAACACGTTGGCTAGTGTGGATTGGAGTCCTGAAGCAGTGTTCAGTCAGGTTGGGGTCCTGAAGCCAAGCATGGTCAGGGGGAAACTGAATTTCTTGAAGACAATGTACAGTTGTGCATTATGGTTTTTTATCAATTCTGACAATCACCATCTGTAATTTGTGTATTTAGATCATTAAAGTTTAAAAGGATAATTGATAAAATTAGAATAATATTTTATATATTTGCAAATATTTTGTATTCATTGCCCTGTTAATATATGTAGTAAGACTATTTATATTAGTCAACAAACCTGAATTTCAATTTATTTCATTTTTGAAACTTTCATATTTGTTGTCTAAGAGTTTGTAGTATACATTTACAATTAATTAAGGTCACCTTAAAATAACATTATGTGGACTCACCTTAAGTGCAGCTACCCTAAAACAGAGAAATCCCAATTCCTCCCTCCTGTGATTTATGAAATTCCTTTCACTTACCAATATTTTATACTTATAGAATATGTTGTCACCACTATTGTTTTGAACAGTTATCTATTATATCAATTAAGAATAAATACAAGACTTCTCCAGACGGCCCTGCCCCCTCCGACCGCAGGCTCTTTCCACGGGGCGATCCAAGATGGCGGACTAGAGAGTGACTGATTCTCCAGTCACTCCAGAACCCAGGAGTCAAGAAGGGGAGGCATTGAGAGACTCGGACTAAAATAGAGCCACGGGTGAGTCTCGCCCACCGGGTAAAGCCGGCCTGGGCGGCAGGCCCGGATAGAGGTGGCTTATCAGAGCAGGGCAGGGCAGTAAGAGTCTTCCACAGGCAGCCCTGCGAACTCTGGCAGTGGGCCCCCCCACACAGCCAGCTTCTCCAGCTTCTCAGAGCAGGCCCCTCAGTGAGAGCCTTACTGATCAGAACCAGCTCCAAGTCCCAGAGCCAGCACGGCATGCTCCAGCCTGCAAGTGGCTTCAGGGACCAGGACAGGGCACCCAGGGACTTCCCCAAGCAGCCTGGCCCCCTGCAGTGGGAAGTGCCTTTCAAGACTAGCCTCTCAGAGCAGACTGCCCAGTGAGAGCCTTTCTACACAGAGCCAGCCACAAGTCCCCCAGCCAACGGAGAGCTTCGATCCGCAAGCAGCCTCTGGGATCAGGGCAGGGCAGGCAGAGACTTCTCCAGGCGACTCTGTCCACTCCAGCAGCAGGCTCTTTCCAAGGGGCGATCCAAGATGGCGGCCTAGAGGGTGACTGCATCTCCAGTCACTCCACAACCCAGGACTCAAGAAGGGGAGGCATTGAGAGACTCGGACTAAAATAGAGCCACGGGTGAGTCTCCCCCACTGGGTGAAGCTCGGCCTGGGCGGCAGGCACAGATAAGGGCAGCTTATCAGAGCAGGGCAGGGCAGCTAGAGTCTTCCCCAGGTAGCCTTCCACACTCCGGCGGTGGGCTCCTCCCACACGGCCAGCTGCATGGTGCAGGCCCCCAGTGAGACCCTTCCCGCACAGAGCCAGCTCCAAGCCCTGGAACCACTAGGGGGCTAGGGGCAGCTTTCTTTGGAAGCACTGCATTATCAAGTTCCTCCAAGAAATCAGGCTACTGAAGGCTGGGAGGTGATACACTGGAAATCTACAGGGACACTATAAGTAAATAAAGGAAATCTCAGGGTCCCACTGACATCTAACCAATATGAGAAAACAAGGGAAGAAAATGTCCCAAACAAACCTAGATACTACATCAATAAAACCCAATGACAGCACAGCAGAAGAAATGTCAGAAAGGGAGTTCAGAATGTACATAATTAAAAAAATCAGGGAAGCAAATGACAAGATGAAAGAGCAAATGCAGGCATTGAAGGAGGAGATGAAAGAGCAAATGCAGGCATTAAATGATCACACCAATCAACAGATAAAAGACCAAATACGGGAAGCAAGAGATCATTTCAATAAAGAGTTAGAGATACTTAAATAAAAACAAACTGAAAACCTTGAAATGAAGGAAACAATAAACCAAGTTAAAAACTCCATAGAAAGTATAACCAATAGAATAGAACTCCTGGAAGACAGAACCTCAGACACTGAAGAAAAAATATTTAATCTTGAAAACAAAGTTGGCCAAAAAGAGAAGATGGTAAGAAATCATGAACAGAATCTACAAGAATTATGGGATATCATGAAAAGGCCAAATTTAAGAATTATTGGGATTGAGGAAGGCTTAGAGAAACAAACCAAAGGAATGGACAATCTATTCAATGAAGTAATATCAGAAAATTTCCCAAATCTGAAGAACGAAATGGAAAATCAAGTTAAAGAGGCTTATAGGACTCCAAATACACAAAATTACAACAGACCCACACCAAGGCACATTATTATGAAAATACCTAACATATAAAATAAAGACAGAATTTTAAAGGCCGTGAGAGAAAAGAATCAAATTACGTTCAGAGGGAAACCAATAAGAACATCAGCAGATTTTTCAATCCAGACCCTAAAAGCTAGAAGGGCCTGGAACAACATTTACCAAGCCCTGAAAGAAAACAGATGCCAACCAAGAATCTTATACCCAGCAAAACTTACTTTCAGAATTGACGACGAAATAAGATCCTTCCATGATAAACAAAAGCTAAAGGAATTTACAAAAAGAAAGCAAGCATTACAGAATATTCTCAGCAAAATATTCCATGAGGAAGAGATGAAAAACAATGATATAAATCAACAACGGGAGGAACTAGCCTAAAGGAATAGCCAAATAAAGGAGAAACCAAATCATATCAAAAAACAAAAATGAGTCAAATGACTGGGAATACAAATCATATCACAATAATAACCCTGAATGTTAATGGCCTGAACTCATCAATCAAAAACATAGACTGGCAGATTGGATTAAAAAGAAAAATCCAACAATATGCTGCCTGTAAGAGACCCATCTCGTAGAAAGAGATACCCATAGACTAAAGATGAAAGGATGGGAAAAAACATACCATGCACACCGACACAGCAAAAAAGCTGGAGTATCCATCCTCATTTCAGATAATGTGGACTTCAAGCCAAAACCAGTCAGAAGGGATAAAGAAGGACATTACATACTGCTTAAGGGAAACATAAATCAGCAAGACATAACAATCATAAATATCTATGCCCCAAACATTGGCTCATCCACATACGTCAAACAAATCCTTCTCAATTCCAGAAATCAAATAGACCAGAACACAATAATACGAGGCGATTTTAACACACCTTTCTCGCCACTGGATAGATCTTCCCAACAAAAATTGAACAAAGAAACCATAGATCTCAATAACACAGTCAACAATTTAGACTTAACCGACATGTAGAGAATATACCATCCAACAAAGAACGAATACACTTTCTTCTCAGCAGCACATGGATCCTTCTCTAAACTAGACCATATTTTATGCCACAAAGCTACTGTTAGCAAACACAAGAAGATAGAGATACTACCTTGTACTCTATCAGATCATAATGGATTGAAATTAGAAATAAATGACAGAATAAAAAACAGAAACTTCTCCAATACCTGGAGATTAATCAATACACTACTATATGATGAATGGATAACAGAAGACATCAGGAGGGAAATAAAAAAATTCTTAGAAGTAAACGAGAACAAAGACACATCATATCAAAATCTCTGGGATACTATGAAAGCAGTACTTAGAAGAAGATTTATTTCATGGGGCACACTCAACAAAAGAAGTAGAAATCAACAAATAAACGACTTAACACTACAGCTCAAAGCACTAGAAAAAGAAGAACAGTCCAACACCAAAAGTAGTAGAAGACAGGAAATAGTTAAAATCAGAGCTGAAATCAATGAAATTGAAACAAGAAACAATCGGAAAGATTAACAAAATAAATAGTTGATTCTTTGAAAAAATAAACAAAATTGATAAACCCTTAGACACACTAAAAAAGAAAAAAAGATTTGGAATGAACTAAAATTTGCAATGAACAAGGAAATATCACAACAGACACGACTGAAATACAAAGCATAATTAGAAGCTATTTTGAAAATCTATACTCCAACAAAACAGAAAACCTCGAAGACATCAACAGGCTTCTAGAGATATATGAATTACCTAAACTGAACGAGGAGGACATGCACAACTTAAATAAATCAATTTCAAGCAATGAAATAGAAGAAGTCATCAAAAGCCTACCAACAAAGAAAAGTCCGGGACCAGATGGGTTCTCAGCTGAGTTCTACAAAACTTTTAAAGAATAGCTCATTCCAATACTCCTCAAAGTATTCCATGAAATAGAAGAGGAGGGAACCCTCCCAAACTCGTTCTATGAAGCCAATATCACCCTGATACCTAAACCACACAGAGACACATCGAGGAAAGAAAATTTCAGACCAATATCCTTAATGAACATCGACGCAAAAATTCTCAACAAAATGTTAGCAAATCGCATACAAAAACATATTAAAAAGATAGTGCACCAGGGTCAAGTGGGTTTTATCCCAGGGATGCAAGGTTGGTTCAACATCAGGAAATCAATAAATGTCATTCACCATATCAACAGACTTAAAGTCAAGAATCACATGATTATTTCAATAGATGCAGAAAAAGCATTTGATAAAATACAGCATCCCTTCATGCTCAAAACACTAGAAAAAATAGGGATAGTGGGAACATTCCTTAACATTGTAAAGGCCATCTACGCTAAGCCCATGGCCAATATCATCCTAAATGGTGAAAAACTGAAAGCATTCCCCTAAGAACTGGAACAAGGCAGTGATGCCCTCTTTCACCACTTCTATTCAACAACATCCTTGAGAATCTAGCCAGAGCAATTAGACAAACCAAAGAAATTAAAGGGATACGAATAGGAAAAGAAGAACTCAAACTATCCCTGTTCGCTGATGACATGATTATATATTTAGAGGAACCGGGAAAATCCACCAGAAAACTTTTAGAACTCATAAGTGAATTCAGTAAAGTAGCAGGTTACAAGATCAATGCTCATAAATCCAATGCATTTTTATACATAAGTGATGAATCTTCAGAAAGAGAAATTAGGAAAACTACGCCACTCTCAATAGCATCGAAAAAAATAAATACTTGGGAATCAATCTCACAAAAGAGGTGAAAGACCTCTACAATGAGAACTACAGAACACTAAAGAAAGAAATTAAAGAAAACCTTAGAAGATGGAAGGAAAAAAAAAAGAATAAATACAAAGATTTTATTTTTATGTTTATTTATTCTTTTTCGGATACATTTCCCTCCTTTATCTAGATAGATTTTTTAGATCTATACTATTTTCTTCACCCTGAGATATATCTTTTAACATTTAGTTCTAGATAAGTCTTCTGAAGTACTATTCCCTCCATTTTTTTTTTATATTTTGTTTTGTCTAAGATAATTCTTATTTCTTCTTCACTTTTGAAGGATAATTTTAGTGATTATTGATTAAATTCTAGGCTAGGTTGATTTTATTTTTGTCAGTACTTTAAATATTTTGTTTTCTACTCTCCTCTTGCTTTCATGGTTTCTGACAGGAGGTCTGCTTTCAGTATTATGGTTTTTCCTCTATAAATACTGCAGTTCACTCATGTCATGTCTGAATTCAAGAGTTTTTCTTCATCTTTGATCTTTCCCAGTTTGAGTGTAATATTCCAAGGTATAGAAAATATGAAATTTATTCTGTTTGGTGATTTCTAAGTGTGCTGATTGGTGTCTGTCATTAATTCAGAAAAGTATTTGGCCATTGTTATTTCAAATATTTCATTTGTTTCTTTTCTCTTTCTTCCCCTTGTGGCATTCCTGTTATTTTAATCACATGTTATATGTTTTGAAGTTGTCCAACAGATCTTATTCTGCTCTTTTCATTTTTTTCTCATTGTACAATAGTTTGATTTTTACTTGATATATCTTCAAACTCACTAATAATTTTCTTGGCTAGATCTGGGTCCTCAAAGGTATTATTTGTTTTCTCTACAGTGCTTTAAATTTATAGAATTTCCCTTCAGTCCCTTTGAATTTTAGATTTTCTATTTCTCTGTTTACATTACTTCTCTGTTATTCCATATTATCTCTTTTTTCACTAAAGTTCTTCTATTAATAGTAATTATTTTAAATACTTTGAGATTTCAACACGTATCAAATCTAAGTCTTGTTCTGATGCTTGCTGTGTCTCTGAAGAATATTTTCCTTTAATCTAAGTATTTCAGTTGTAATTCGTTGTTATACTGGAACCCTGTTGATGTGGTAGTAAGGTATGGGAGAGGGTGAATCATCTGTTCTATTATGATTACATTTCACTCTTACAGTGAGACTTGAATGGCCTTATTTTCCCTTTATGTGAGACAGATAGTCTAGAGAGCCACTAATTGCCATGCTTTCAGGATAGATAAGGTTATGGTAAAATCTTCTCTTATGGGGAACACATATTTCAAGACTGCAACTTTTACCTTCACCCCAACAGAAACATGAGAAATTTTTTCTTTAATCTCCATGGGACAACTTGGTAAGTTTCCCAGAGTGATATCCCATGAAACCAAATGGCTTCAATACGATTGGGGTCCCAGGAGGCTATTACTCTGGTGCTAGTTCACACTAAACCTCCTGGGATTCATCATACCAGTTAATCATTCTTTTTTATTTTTTTCTTTTTCTGATTGAACTCAGGGACACTCAACAACTAAGCCACATCCCCAGCCCTATTTTGGGTTTATTTAAAAACAGGGTCTCACTGAGTCCTTTTAGCACATTGCTTTTGCTGAAGATGGCTTTGAACTCACAGTTCTCCTGCCTCAGTCTCCCAAGCATGTGCCACTGTCCCAGGCTGGTTAATCATTCTTACCAGTTTATTACTCTAGTTGCTTCTGCTCCACATAAATTGATCTCAAGTATAATCTTTTGTATTTACAAATGTCTCCAGATTTCAGTGTGTGGTTTGTCTTATGAATACAATTCTACATGGCTCTAAGAAAGGCATTAATTTTAATTTACATAGCTTTTTTCCTGATGTACAAATTAGGCAGTTCCAACTGCTTTGCATATTAGAGCTGAAACCAGAAGTCCTAATAGTCTTAATCTTCTAAATATAATTCAAAGCTGTTATTAGGTATGTGCAAGTTTATGAATACCATCTTTTTGGCAATCTGTACTCCTAATAATTCCTTTTGACTTTCTGTTCTTTTGGAAATTAATAATTCTAAACTATATTTCTTTAGTTATAGACTATAATACATTTTCTTCTGATTTGTTTCTAAATTTTCTGTCTGAATTTGTTGTACAGTTTTTCTCTTTTAAGAATAATTTTAGAGAGGAGGCGGCTCAGCACAGCGCTTGGACTTGGAGCAACCACTGGGGCTCTGGGTGGCTGCCTGAGGAGGAGCTGTGTGGTGAGCTGTTTAGACTCAGAGTGACTGCTTCTGAACACGGGAGGTTGCCCGGAGGAAGAGGAGAAGCGAGGCGGGTCGCTTGGTCTGGGAGAGACTGCATCAGAGCTACAGGCGGTTGCCAGAGGAGGAGCTGCGTGGTGAGCTATTTAGACTCAGAGTGACCACTTCTGAACACTGGGGGGTTGCCCGGAGGAAGAGGAGAAGCACCGCGGGTCGCTTGGTCTAGGAGTGACTGCATCAGAGCTACAGGCGGTTGCCAGAGGAGGAGCTGCGTGGTGAGCTGTTTAGACGCAGAATGACCGCTTCTGAACACCGGGGGGTTGCCTGGAGGAAGAGAAGCGTGACGGGTCGCTTGGTCTAGGAGTGACTGCATCAGAGCCACAGGTGGTTGCCAGAGGAGGAGGCGAGTGGTGAGTTGTTTGGACTCAAAGCGACCGCTCCTGAACACCGGTGGCCTGCTGGAGCAGGAGCACGGTGGGTCCCTTGGTCTCCGAGCGACCGCTCCTGAACACCTGGGGGGGCTACCCCGAGGAGGAGGAGGAACACGGTGGGTCCCTTGGACTCGGAGTGACTGCCTAGGGCTACGGGCGGTTGGCGGGAGGAGGAGACGCGAAGTGAGTTGCTTGGACTCCTAGTGACTGCTTTGGAAACCGGGCGGCTGTCTGGAGGAGGAGGTGTGTGGTGGGTCTCTGGGTCTCAGAGCTATTGTACGGGGCTCCAGGTGGCATCTCAGAGGAGGGGCCACATAGCCAGGCGATTAGGTGCAGAGCAGGGTCCCAGGACCTAGGCGGCATCTTGCTGGAAGAGTCGCACCAAGACACACCTAGGGGTGCAGCAAAGTTTCCAGGACTGCAGGCAGATTCTCTGAGGAGAGGCAGCCTAAGGAGACTTGTCTGTGAAGGGTGAGGCTCCCAGGCCCAGGAGGTAGATCCGGACCACTGGGACGTTGCAGAGGAAGACAGCCCAGGCCAGGCGGTAGTTGTAGATTGAGGGGAACCTCTAGGAGGGGAACTGACCAGCGAGACCTCCCCACCGGGTGAGTCTTCCCTGCCGGGTGAGGTTTTCCCACAAGGTCGGTAAAACCAGAGACACAGGAAAAAACAGGCCACGCCTCAGCCCGCAGCCTAGTTCCCTGTTGGATGACCATTGGTCAACAAGTGGAGGCACCTCTGCCCACTATCAGGGAATATACCCCACCTGAGGATCACCAACACTAGAGAGGCAGCTTCCTCATGGAGCACCGCGTTATCAACTTCCTCCAAGACTGCAGGCTACTGAAGGATAAGAGGGGATATTCTAGAAATCTTCAGGGATATTATAAGTCGATAGAGGAAATCTGCAATATCTTAATGACCCACTGATTCCTGAACAATATGAGAAAACAAGGGAAGAAAATGCCCCAAACAAATCTAGATAATACATCAATAAAATCCAACGACAGCATGGCAGAAGAAATGACAGAAAGGGAGTTCAGAATGTACATAAATAAAATGATCAGAGAAGCAAACGATGAGATGAAAGAGCAAATGCAGGCATTGAATGATAGCACCAATCGACAGTTAACAGAGCAAATTCAGGAAGCAAAAGATCATTTCAATAAAGAGTTAGAGATATTGAAAAAAAACCAAACAGAAATCCTTGAAATGAAGGAAACAATAAACCAAATTAAGAACTCCATAGAAAGCATAACCAATACGATAGTACACCTGGAAGACAGAACTTCAGATATTGAAGACAAAATATTTAACCTCGAAAACAAAGTTGAACAAACAGAGAAGATGGTAAGAAATCATGAACAGAATCTGCAAGAACTATGGGATATCATGAAAAGGCCAAATTTAAGAATTATTGGGATTGAGGAAGGCTTAGAGAAACAAACCAAAGGAATGGACAATCTATTCAATGAAATAATATCAGAAAATTTCCCAAATCTGAAAATGAAATGGAAAATCAAGTTCAAGAGGCTTATAGGACTGCAAATACACAAAATTACAACAGACCCACACCAAGGCACATTATAATGAAAATACCTAACATACAAAATAAAGACAGAATTTTAAAGGCTGTGAGAGAAAAGAACCAAATTACATTCAGGGGGAAACCAATACGGATATCAGCAGATTTTTCAATCCAGACCCTAAAAGCTAGAAGGGCCTGGAACAACATTTTTCACGCTCTGAAAGAAAATGGATGCCAACCAAGAATCTTATACCCAGCAAAACTTACCTTCAAATTTGACGATGAAATAAAATCTTTGCCTGATAAACAAAAGCTAAAAGAATTTACAAAAAGAAAGCCAGCATTACAGAACATTCTCAGCAAAATATGCCATGAGGAAGAGATAAAAAATAAAGAAGCAAATCAGCAAAGGGAGGAATTATCCTAAAGGAATTGTCAAATAAAGGAGGAACCAAGATGTGTCAAAAATAAATAAATAAATAAGTAAAATTATAAATATGATCCAAATGACCGGGAATACAAATCATATCTCAATAATAACCCTGAATGTTAATGGCCTGAATTCATCAATCAAAAGACATAGACTGGCAGATTGGATTAAAAAGAAAGATCCAACAATATGTTGCCTGCAAGAGACTCACCTCATAGAAAGAGATACCCATAGACTAAAGGTTAAAGGATGGGGAAAAACATACCATGCACATGGACTCAGCAAAAAAGCTGGAGTATCCATCCTCATTTCAGATAATGTGGACTTCAAGCCAATGTTAGTCAGAAGGGATAAGGAAGGAAATTTCATACTGCTTAAGGGAAGCATAAATCAGCAAGATATAACAATCGTAAACATCTATGCCCCAAACAGTGGCTCATCCATGTATGTTAAACAAATCCTTCTCAATTTTAGAAACCAAAAAGACCATAACTCAATAATACTAGGTGACTTTAACACACGTCTCTCACCACTGGTCAGATCTTCCAAACAAAAATTGAACAAAGTAACCATAGATCTCAATAACACAATCAATAATTTAGACTTAACAGACATTTATAGAATATATCATCCAACCAAGAGCGAATACACTTTCTTCTCAGCAGCACGTGGATCCTTCTCTAAAATAGACCATATATTATGCCACAAAGCTAATGTCAGCAAATACAAGAAGATAGAGACACTACCTTGTATTCTATCAGATCATAATGGATTGAAGTTAGAAATAAATGAAAGAGTAAAAAACAGAAACTACTCCAACACCTGGAGATTAAACAATATGCTATTATATGATGAATGGATAACAGAAGATATTAGGAAGGAAATTAAAAAATTCTTAGAGGTAAACGAGAACAAAGAAACACCATATCAAAATCTCTGGGACACTATGAAAGCGGTACTTAGAGGAAGATTTATTTCATGGAGCACATTCAATAAAAGAAGTAAAACTCAAAAAATAAACGACCTAACACTACAGCTCAAAGCCCTAGAAAAAGAAGAACAGACCAACACCAAAAGTAGTAGAAGACAGGAAATAGTTAAACTCAGAGCTGAAATCAACGAAATTGAAACGAAAGAAACAATACAAAAAATTGACAAAATAAATAGTTGGTTCTTCGAAAAAATAAACAAAATTGATAAACCTTTAGCCACACTAACAAAGAGAAGACGAGAGAAAACCCAAATCACTAAAATTCGGAATGAACAAGGAAATATCACAACAGACACGACTGAAATACAAAACATAATTAGAAGCTATTTTGAAAATCTGTACTCCAACAATATAGAAAATTTCGAAGACATCAACAGGTTTCTAGAGACATATGAATTGCCTAAACTGAACGAGGAGGACATACACAATTTAAATAGACCAATTTCAAGCAATGAAATAGAAGAAGTCATCAAAAGCCTACCAACAAAGAAAAGTCCAGGACCAGATGGGTTCTCAGCCGAGTTCTACAAAACTTTTAAAGAAGAGCTCATTCCAATACTTCTCAAAGTATTCCATAAAATAGAAGAGGGGGGACCCCTCCCAAACTCATTCTATGAAGCCAATATTACCCTGATACCTAAACCAGAGAGAGACACATTGAGAAAAGAAAATTTCAGACCAATATCCTTAATGAACATCGACGCAAAAATTCTCAACAAAATGTTAGCAAATCGCATACAAAAACATATTAAAAAGATAGTGCACCATGATCAAGTGGGTTTCATCCCAGGGATGCAAGATTGGTTCAACATCAGGAAATCAATATATGTCATTCACCATATCAATGGACTTAAAGTCAAGAATCACATGATTATTTCAATAGATGCAGAAAAAGCATTTGATAAAATACAGCACCCCTTCATGCTCAAAACACTAGAAAAAATAGGGATAGTGGGAACATTCCTTAACATTGTAAAGGCCATCTACGCTAAGCCCATGGCTAATATTATTCTAAATGGTGAAAAACTGAAAGCATTCCCTCTAAAAACTGGAACAAGGCAGGGATGCCCTCTTTCACCACTTCTATTCAATATCGTCCTTGAAACTCTAGCCAGAGTAATTAGACAGACCAAAGAAATTAAAGGGATACGAATAGGCAAAGAAGAACTCAAACTATTCCTATTTGCTGATGATATGATTGTATACTTAGAGGAACCAGGAAATTCCACCAGAAAACTTTTAGATCTCATAAGTGAATTCAGTAAAGTAGTGGGATATAAGATCAATGCACATAAATCTAAGGCATTTCTATACATGAGCGATGAATCTTCAGAAAGAGAAATGAGGAAAACTACCCCATTCACAATAGCTTCGAAAAAATTAAAATAATTGGGAATCGATCTAACAAAAGAGGTGAAAGACCTCTACAATGAGAACTACAGAACACTAAAGAAAGAAATTAGAGAAAACCTTAGAAGATGGAAAGATCTCCCATGTTCTTGGATAGGCAGAATTAATATTGTCAAAATGGCCATACTACCAAAAGTGCTATACAGATTCAATGCAATTCCAATTAAAATCCCAATGATGTACCTTACAGAAATAGAGCAAGCAATTATGAAATTCATCTGGAAGAATACAAAACCCAGAATAGCTAAAGCAATCCTTGGCAGAAAGAATGAAGCAGGGGGTATTGCAATAGCAGATCTTCAACTCTACTACAAAGCAATAGTAACAAAAACGGCATGGTATTGGTACCAAAATAGAAAGGTGGATCAATGGTACAGAATAGAAGACACGGACACAAACCCAAATAAATACAATTTTCTCATACTAGACAAAGGGGCCAAAAATATGCAATGGAGAAAAGATAGCCTCTTCAACAAATGGTCCTGGGAAAATTGGAAATCCATATGCAACAGAATGAAACTAAACCCATATCTCTCATCATGCACGAAACTAAACTCAAAATGGATTAAGGATCTCGGAATCAGACCAGAGACCTTGCATCTTATAGAAGAAAAAGTAGGTCCAGAGCTTCAACATGTCGGCTTAGGACCAGACTTCCTCAACAGGACTCCCATAGCACAAGAAATAAAAGCAAGAATTAATAACTGGGATAGATTCAAACTAAAAAATTTTCTCTCAGCAAAAGAAACTATCAGCAATGCGAAGAAAGAGCCTACAGAGTGGGAGAAAATCTTTGCCAATCATTCTTCAGATAGAGCACTAATCTCCAGAATCTATAAAGAACTCAAAAAACTCTACACCAAGAATGCAAATAATCCAATCGACAAATGGGATAAGGAAATGGATAGACACTTCACAGAAGAAAATCTACAAGCAATCAACAAACATATGGAAAAATGTTCAATATCTCTAGTAATAAGAGAAATGCAAATCAAAACCACCCTAAGATTCCATCTCACCCCAATTAGAATGGCGATTATCAAGAATACAAGCAACAACAGGTGTTGGCTAGGATGTGGGGAGAGAAAGGTACACTCATACATTGCTGGTGGGGCTGCAAATTAGTGCAGCCACTCTGGAAAGCAGTATGGAGACTCCTTAGAAGACTTGGAATGGAACCACTATTTGACCCAGCTATCCCACTCCTTGGCCTATACCCAAAGGACTTAAAATCAGTATATTACAGAGATACAGCCACATTAATGTTCATAGCTGCTCAGTTCACAATAGCCAGGTTGTGGAACCAACCTAGATGTCCTTCAATTGATGAATGGATAAAGAAACTGTGGTATATATATACAATGGAATATTACTCTGCCATAAAGAATGATAAAATTATGGCATTTGCAGGCAAATGGATGAAACTGGAGAATATCATGCTAAGTGAGATAAGCCAATCTCAAAAAACCAAAGGAAGAATGATATCGCTAATAAGTGGATGAGGACACATAATGGGGGGTGGGAAGAGTTAGTGTTAGGGTTAGAGTTAGGTTTAGGGAGGGGGGAAGAATGGAGGAAGGAAGGACTGTATAGAGGGAAAAGAGGGGTGGGAGGGGTGGGGGGAAGGGAAAAAAATAACAGAATGAATCAAACAACATTACCCTATGTAAATTTATGATTACACAAATGGTATGCCTTTACGCCATGTACAGACAGAGAAACAACATGTATCCCATTTGTTTACAATAAAAAAAAATTAAAAAAATAAAAAAAAACAAAAGAATAATTTGAATGGATTTTCCCCTAATATGATAGTCATTGTCATACAATAGGTAAGTTGAAAAATTTGTATTCAATGTGATAGCTGATATGTTCATAATCATTTCTGGTCTTTTGGTTTTTCTAGTTATTATATTTTTATTTTCCTATTTCTTCTTCTATAGCCTTGTAATGATTTTATCTGGTCTTCTTTAATTCTTCATTCTCCTTGGTCCTAAGTTCAATGTATGTCATTCTGTTTCTAAATATGGTTACCCTTTGATTTATTGTTGTTACAATGGTCAGGTTGTTTTGATTTAATACTAGTTTTTAAATTCATATTTACATTATGAAAATCTTAAGTTAATTAATACCTCTATCCTCTTCCCAAAATACTCAGAGCATGAAAATCTTTATTTTCATTATATTGTTATTTAGCATTTTCATTATATTATATTGTTATTTAGCATTTTTAAACCTTGAGTTCCAGCTTTTGATAACATGCATTTTCAAGTCCTTCTTGCTTTGTGAACTCATAACTCCATAGTGGATCATTTCCATTGGACTTTTATAAGTCAAATAAAATCTCACATACTTTAAAGTAATTTAGTAACTAAGATCCTAATCCATAGCTTTGACCAAAAAAATCACAATAACATTAATTTTAAAAATAGTAGTTCAGCATTTTATTCCAGAAAATGAAAATGTAGCAGGGTTTCTTGTAGGCCTTAGAGATTGTCTGCTGACAGGAATTTAGAATATTTTTGGGTTTTCTGAATGGGTAATAGAGAATGCACTTGATCCTACTTCAAGTGAAGACTTCTTTGAGATCCAGGAGTGAGTGCACTTAACTTTAGATGAAAATAAGAAATAAAATATACTGCTAAGATTCTAAATAAATTGAGTTTTGGGAAATTTTGATGTTCTCCTGACCTACATAAGGAATAATATTTACTGGTTCTGTTGATGACAATTGGGCTCTGGGTGTGTTTTATTTATTAGGATTTACTTACAATTTAAATCTTCCTATATACAACTTGTTTATACTCTGCATTCTACTGTGCATTATCATTTTGGCCTCAAACACAGTATTTAACCTTTTTTGAACTTAGTTTTCTATATATATGTCAAAAGGTGATAATACTTGCCCACAGTAACTCACAGAACTACTGTATGAGTTAAAAAAAATAAAAATAAAAAAGAACAGTGGAGAAGCTGAGGATATAGTTCCATGTTAAAATACTTGCTAGTATGCTCAAAACCCTGGGTTCACTCCTCAGTACCACACACACACCCCCCCACACACACACACACAAAGACTAGTAGAGGATAGTGTTTCTGGGTTACCAAATAACATGCAAAAATAAAGGAATGCTTTACTAAACAGGACAATACTGGAAAACTGCATGTGAATGTTGTCATGGCTCTGATGAAATGAGTCATCTTGTCAGGGATGCAGAATATATTCAATGTTCTCCAAATACAACATATTTGAAGTATAAAATGGTAATAAAAGCTGAAAATATCATTGCATTGGGGAACTTATGCCATTTTTAGTACTTTATAATTTATATTTGATATAAAAATCTGGATAGAAATTATTTCATATAGACTGCAAATCTAGACAGATCAACTATCTGGTGGAAATCTATACTTAGAATGAATCTATTTTATTTTGAAGGAGTGAACAAGAAAGTTTTTTCCTATTATGTGGTACCACTTAAGAAGCCAGAAAGCTGACTCAAAGAAAATGATCAAACAATAGTGGCATATACAGCAGAAGTGGTATCTTTGGCTACTCAAATCTAAGACACTGATTAGTTCTTTATAGTTCTAGGACTCTGAGTCAGTGATTTAATGAGTTATAAGGTTTTTTCCCCAAATGTACATTTCTTATGCCAATTGTCTTTTTCTTTTTACAGCAGGGTTAAATGCACAGATACAATATTATTTTGAGGAGGTATTTTTAAATAAAAGACATATAAATTTAGTGTAAAATTTAATGTGAAAGCTTATCACCCACCATATCTCATTTAATCTTCATTAAAATCCTGTCAAGTAGGCATTGCTATTCCCATTTTACATTTGTGTAAACCAAGACTTAAAGGAGTTCAATAATTGTCCCAGGGTTATGCATAAAGTTACAGTACTGAAATGTAAGCTCGTGTCTATCTGATGCCAAATTCTCACCCTCTTTCTGTAATTGAGAGACCCCAATAAAATGATGAGCAATCCTTCAAGATATTTCTGAACTGTACACATGGAATCTGAACAATTGCCTATGTGGCATTATTTCAGAGGAGACAGTTATGCTTCCAAACATTTCTATCTGCTATAATTCATACTTCTAAAAAGGATCCATTAAAACCCCAGGTAGCAAGTAGATTTCATTTAAGTACTAGTTCTGACTGGGTAGCAGTCACTGCCTGAAACACCATGTTGAGAAAGCTTCTGAGGAAAGCACCTCTAGCCTCAGTGGGAAAGAGTTATAAGATCAATTAGCAATGCCTGGTGGCACAAGTGTCAAGTTTCTGCCATCATGGAACCAGATTTTTATTACCTTGATTTGAGTGGTTAGCATCATCTGCTAATAGTTTAATTCTCTTGAGAGAAGGCAGACATTCAACCTCATCATTTCTTACATCTCATTCTGAAAGGAAGTTAATGAGATATTATTCTAAGAGAAGAATCTGATAGTCAGAAGGGACAGGAGATTTCAGGAACACTACAGTCATGGTTAAGAAAGAAAGAAGCACTGGGGAGAATGGAAGGAAGTTCAGGTACTTAATCAGGCTTTGCTCATCTCATGTGTCCAGAGCAGCATTTCTTAAAATCACAAAATATTAATCATAAGGCAATTTTGGATGGTTTCACTCTTGGTTCATTGGTGTTGTTTAGGATTATATAGGTACCTAAAGTCTCATAAAAATGAAAATTGTTATATTAATTAGAATTTCCTTCTGTCTGAGCAATGAAATTGCTTTAGTCTTTGCTAGGATCAGAAGGAATTAATCTGAGCAGTGGTAGCTTACTAAAGGAAAATTACAAAACTGTGTCTACATTTTCATACCCAAGAAGTAGGACAGGACTTGAGGAAATCTAGGTGGAAGAAGTAGCCAAATAGAGTTTAACCTGTGTTACTTAGATCTTATCAATGAGCATCTTCCAGAGGCAGTTCAAGAAAAAATAAGGTCTGGTGGCTTAGGGTGAAAATAGAGAATAATTATCTGAGATGAGCATACAATCAAATACCTACCCTCCCCCAAAAGAAAAACTAGGAGTCTATCATAGGACCTACTGTGTCCTATTGGTTACTATTTTTATTTTCACATTGAGATCTAACAAAGCATATTTCTCAATTCAGTCACCATTGTCCATAATGTGTTGGTTTACTCAAATACTTAGAGAGTTACATTTTTCATGAGTTAATTGATTTGACCAAATGAAAATTGGTGATGGTTTTCACATCACCAATTCTAGTTCACATTGTAAATTTAATTTGCTACTTGTCTTGATTTTCTATCACTAATAGAATGTATATATTTAAAAATTAAGTTTTCAATGCATCGTTCAAATAATTCATATAAAAATCAAACTTGATATGGTTTCCCATGTGAAGTAAGAATATGAAGTGAACTCCCTTATACTAATCTCATTTTGCCATTAGCCACCACTCAACTGAGCAAGTAATATCTCTAATATCTTCACAGAATTTAATTGGCCCAATAATAGCTACTTCATAATATTTATAGGATGCTCCTTCAAGGTGGTGAATATACTTAGAAAAATCAATGAATGAAGTGTGGGCCTTAGGGAACTCTGGTAGTGATGGTGAATAAGTTCTCATAGATCAAGAATCAAGTCAAGAATCCAAGACAAGTAAACTCTATGCCCAGCACAAGAATTGAAGAATTGGAGACTTAAAAGATGTCTAGTGTAGCAGAGCTATAGTTTATCCATAGACAAGGTCCAGAGCATGGGCAGATACCTCTGAGCCAGAGGTGACAACAGACAAGTGATGACAAATGCCTTAAAATTAGAATAAATAATGGTTGTGTAGACTTTCAGTATTCCAAAACCTGTTTTTTCAAAAAATATTTTATGACTAAATATTTGCAAAATACTCACAGATATGGAAAATAAAACATTTTAATGAAATTAAAATTTTAACTATAAAACTACCATCAAAGTTGCTGGTAGATAAATACACTTATAGTTAACTAGTGGATATATCAATTGATTCAAACTTTCTGTGGATAATTTGGCAGTATGCATAATCCTTTAAAGTGTTCATAGTCTTTGACCCAATAATTCTACCTTTGGGAATTGGCCTAGAGAAATACACTAAAATACAATGAAAGACTTATGTTTATTTTTATTGAATAGTCTTATCTGAGGAATAAATAGGACTTAAATAAGCAATTATTAGTTGAATAAATTAATGCCATATAATACATTAATTAAAATATAAAATATTTCTAAAGTGATTTGGAAATTATCATAAAATAATACATAAAAATGAAGAAAATTGTTTAATAAGTATGGTCTCAAGTGAAAAAATACATCGAAAGAGGAAAATGAATTAATATCAGTAGCATTTAACATAAGATAGGATCAGTAGAGGCTATTTACAATTTCATCTCTACAGAGTCCCGTATTATACCATGCATTATTTCAATGATAATAATTATGATAATGAGTAATTTGATGTCATATTACATTTGACTAAAAAAAATATTTAGCAAATGCTATAGACTAAACGTCAGTTTGACCTCGAGTTTCCTGTGGTAACACCTAATACCCAGGGCAATAGTATATGAAAGCAGGGCCTTTAGAATGTAATTAGACTATGAAGGTAGGACTCTCATGAATGGGATTAGTGTCCTTACCAGAAAACCCCCAGAGAGCTCTTTACCCCTTCCCCCATGTGAGAATATTTCACAAAGTTGGTCTTCATGAATAGGAAGTAAGCTTTCATCAGACACCAAATCTGCTGGCACCTTGGATGTTAGACTTCTCAGCCCCCAAAAATGTGAGAAAAAAGGTTTGTGTTAGTTATAAGTCACACAATCTATGGTATTCTGTTATAATTATCTGAATATACTTAGTCAGAAATAGGGAAACTGATGCAACAAATATCTAAAAATGTGGAAGCTGCTTTTTAATTGGGTAATGATGAGTGAAGAATGGAAGACTTTTTGAAGTACTTGTTGTAAAGAACCTAAATTGCCGGGAATGAATCTTTGAAAGCAGTTCTGGAGGGGGCCCAGAAAGAAAGGAGGAGAGCTATAGAGAAAGTCTACAGAATAACTAATCTGGAACAGAATGATATAAGAAATTTGAACAGTAAAGGTTATTCTGGTAAAATCTCAGACAGGAATGAGGAACATGGTATTGGACACTGGAGGAAAGGATTTCCTTGTTAAAAAGTAGCAAAGAACTTGGTTGCATCGTGTTCATGTTCTAGTGCTTTGGAAGGTAAAAATTGCTAGCAGTGAAACTGGATACATACTGCTATTTTTAATAGTTTTGAAGGTGCAGTTTGATCTCCCTTGACTGCTTACAATAAAAGGCAAGAAGAAAGAAATAACTTGAAGATGGAATTAAGCAAACTGGAAGGAGAACTTAAAATATTTGGAAAATGCTGGAGCTGTGCATGCTTCAAAAAAATGAGAACACTAAGGATGCGTCCAGGTGGCCTTTGGTAAAGAAATTAGTATGGATCAGTCTTCTCAACCAAAACCCAGAGCTATTCTCCAAGACCAGGGAAGAATGACCCTCAAGGCATGTTAGAGATCATCAAAATTGCTGCTCATATTACAGACCCAGAATGAAGAGCCTTTCGCAGAGCAGATTCTAAGGAGGGGATATTAACACCTGCAAGACCTCAACATACACTGTCCTCTGCCACCTTACTTCATGGACTCTGCTCCCCCAGTCCATATCCATTGTCTTTGGTTGCCCCAGGTGTAGCTATGCCAGAGACCTGTGCATTGCAGGCCATCGTGGCTATTCCATGGGAGTATACTGACCACAAACTTTGGCATCATCTTCAGTGCCTCTGAGGCACGGCTACCTCCAAATAGATTTCAAAGTACTCACCTCAGGGTAACCAGGAAGATAGGGTCCAGGTCTAGAGCCACTGAGAGTCATTCCACAGCCACAGGATGCTACTTCCAACCTAAGGAGGACTAGAGGGCAAAACTTCAGGACAGAAGAATATTTTTACCCTTAAGTTCTAATGATATTTGTACCATTAGGTTTTAGACTTAAGTAGGACCTGTCACTCCTTTCTTCGTTTTGTAATTTGATTGACTATCCAACGCCTCTTCTGTGGTTGTAGTTTGTAAAGATCATTGGAGGAGGTCTGAGGAGCTCCAGGAGAGGCAGAGCTCAACTCAAGACTAGTGTGATTCTTGACAAATATCACAGAAATGAATTCAAGGATGCATCAAGTAGAGGCACAAAGATTTATTTAGGAAAGCAGAGACATTCCTAAATGTGGGCTAGCTCATAAGTGAGAAGCACTTCTGAGGTAAAGCAAGAAATAAACATTCAAAAGAAAAGGTGGACCATCTGAAGGCTGAGGCAGCAACCCTCTGGTCTGGAGTGTTCGTATTTATAGGACAGTAAAAAGGAGTTGGACTACAGGTGGAGTCAGGGCTAAGTTATGTGATTTCATACCAGTTATCTCATGCTTTCACATTGCCCTCATGTCTGGTTACATTTTACAGGCAACAAGGGCACAAGTCAAGGGTGTGAACCAGGATGCTCAGGAGTTGCTTGTTTTGCATGCCAATGGTTTATGGGTCCTTTTCTTTTGGGATTCAGTATAAATACATATTTTTTCTGTAATCCCAAATTCTTATCTCAGAAGCATGTAACTTGTTCAGTATCTACCATGTGAGGACACAGGGAGAAGATAACCATCTATGAACCAAAAAGCAAGACCAAACACCAAATCTAATAAAACCATTGTCATGGATTTCCCAGTCTCCAATACTATAAGAAATAATTTGTGTTATTTTTGCTGTTGCAGCCACAACAGACTAAGAAAGAGATATTGACATTATTTCTACTTTATAGGTAAGAGCGCAGAGATAACAGTAAATTGAGTTATATAAGATTGTAGTGCCTGCAATTTGCAGAGCTAGGATTAAAGTCCATCTTTAGTGATTTCTCATTCCATATCCCTTCTACACATCCCTTAGTGCTTCTTGCATAAAGAGAATGTGAGGCAGACACATGCAGCATCAATGGCTAAAGCCAGTTAATTACCATAGTAGTTTAATAAGATGCTAGACACAAAACTGTATATGATCTCATCACTCAAAACAATAGCTTTGCCTCAATTAAAGTTCTTGTTTTCATTTCACCTTCATATCTGATCTTCTTGGAGAATTTAAACTGTCTCTAGCTGTGAATTAAAGAAACCAATTTCAACTTTCCCAGGGTATTCTTTTTTTCTTTTGCAAATATCAAAATTATCTTGATCACTTTCCAATGTTTGGGGACTTTTTCCCAAAGTAAATGTATCAAAATTCATAGTGAATTTCTCCTTTTTAAATTGCTTTTTTTTTCTTCAAATCCTGAGTATGTGCACTCACTTCCCTTCTGTCCCCTAATATTGAAAGTTTTGTGGTGTTTTAATTGCCTTGAAGTGTGTTTTAAGCCATTCTGTATGATATAAGCTTGTTGAAAGCACACACACAAAAATGTAATCTGTGACTTATTTAGAATCCTGAAGAAATAGTGCCTCTACATTTTGCAGGAACCAGGATGCTTTTCAGATTTAAGACTTCTGGATGCATGGGGGTGGTTTCAAAATACAAGCCTCAGAGCTCATGCGGTTCTAATTTTGGTCTTATTTTCTGGAAACGTATAGCCTCTGAGTTAATTTTAGGGTCTGAGGAAACTAACATCACAAATCCTGCCATTCACATAGATTAAAACACTTTAGGCCATCTGCCCACCTCTAAACAAATCACTGTGACCAGTGGGATGCACTGAGCTAATTATCTCATTCCAGTCACCTCAGCTTTGCTCTCTTGGCCTCACCAAACTCTACCTACTGATTATTCCTACCAAGTTATAACCATTCACAAATGGAGGAGATTTATACAAAATATCTCCATAAGTTGTAACGTAGAGCAGACAGATGAAATTGCCCAAGAACTGAAAGTACTTATGCTATGTTTGATCTGCAGACTTAAACCAGATTTATACGTCTGTTCTCCATCAACCTAAGATAGATTTTAATGAATGCAATCTCTATACAACTCAAAGTAGTAAAATAACATCATATTCTTACTTCCTTGAACAAATATTTGAGCATTGTGTAGACACAACTGACCTAAACCCCAGACTCCTTGAGAAGTTAAACAGGAAATGCAGGAGAGAGGTATTAGCTTGGACTGTGTTCAGGCGTGGTGTCTGGAAAATTGATTTCAAATTCGTTCTTTTAATACTCTTTCTTTTTCTCCATTTCAGTGTGTGTGTGCTTACCTGTCACAAAGGCTGCTATTATATGTCTGCCTCTGAATTATAACATCAGGCAATTAAGATTCACAAAGTGGTAGAAGATTTATAAACAAAAGGAAAGGAATATCCTACTAAAAGCCAGGAATTATCTAAAGCTTATATTCTTCGTTTACTGAAGTAAAATTTCCCTTAATATGTATAGGAGAACTTTATATGCATGAACTTATGTTGTAGATAGTATGATTTGAGGAACTCCTGAGGATATTGGAAATGGTATACCTATAGGGATTTCTAAAAGGTCAAATGGGAAAAGTTATGAAACAGGATTCAGTTTGAAATAATGATGGATTTGACTCACCTGTTAAAACATTTCTAAAATGAACAAAGGGAAAGCTCAATGAATAAATTTAGAGAATTCAGTGGCCAATTTTAACCAGTATACTTTGAGATAGCATCTTGTTATATAAAGCATAGAAAATTTTAGGTATAATGTGTGCTACATTCAGTTGGAGTTCTATGCAAGAATTTTTTATTTCTTAAAGCCTAAGGGAGTATCTTATTGGCATGAGAGCACTAACTCCTTGGGAAAGAAACAGGAAACAGAACTACAGCTACTATGAACTGTTACTTTTAACATTAATGGAACACCTCCCCATATCTTTTTTTTTTTCATTTCTTTTTTAAAGATATTGGAAGGAATGTACATTACCATCTGTCTTGTAGGTTTCTTCATTCAGCATAATAAAGACCTCTTAACATATAGTGACCATACTCTCAGGGACAGTGCTCCATTGAAGATGGGCCTTATGCTACCATTTCTACAGACATTTATATAGTACCTGTTCTAGATCGGGTGCTTTCATATCCAATGGACATACAGAAACAAATACGGTCAGACCCCTGCCATCAGAAAATTCTCAATTTGAAGGAAGAGACAGCCTTCCCAAATAGGTAAATATTGTAGATTGTCATAAACATTAGAAGTAGATACAATGGAATTGTATACAATTGAATGCAGATGCTCCTAGGAAAGTATTATTCTTTGAGGTATCAGGGAAATATAAGGAAGGCTGCATTTTAACTGTCTTAAAGGATTATAAGAACTTGCCACACTGGGGAAGATTAAAAAAATAGGAGGAAGGAGAAATCAAATCATAAGGAACACATTGTACAAGGGCATGTATACAGAGAAACTTAGAGCTGTAGAAATTCTCTACAGACTCCTGATATCTTTATATTGTAGATGAGATATGTGCAAACTGGAAAGGGGATAAGACCTGCACCATCACAGCATGTGAAAGCAGTGCCTCTCAAATAAGTGTTCTTGCCAGTTTCCATTACCTCTGTTTCTGCAAATAGAAAATGTCGTGGACAATTTCTGGAACACTTCTCAATCCTACTTAGTTTTACTTGTATGGATTCTTGCATTTTAAAGCCAGATGGATGAACAATCCCATACTCTGATGCACTAGTATATTTAAAATCATTTAGCAATGGAAACACACAGACAAGCACAGAAGGAGGTTTTCTTTCAGAACCTTTTAAGTTTGTGTTCTGCATTGTCAGAGCCCTCCAGAGAACAAACTCCTTAAAGCTACCCATACTGACTTAAACATTCATCCATTTATCATGTATGACAACCTTTAAAACTTGCAATATTTACAACATAGCAAAAGAGTACAGGTAAGCTAATTATAGCAGATATACAGAAAAATAAATCTGTATATTGATTGCTATATGTGTTGGTATAATAATGAAATACAACATTAAAATCAACAATGATAACAAAAATAGTTAAGTGAAATGAATCTTTACCTAAAATATAGAAAAGGTGGCATACAATATGTTTCAACATATATTTTTGAATAAAAGTGAATATGATAATAATTGCAATACTTTAGAGACTATAAAAACTGATTTTCATCCAGTTCTGTTATTTAAGAGCAGTAACACTAGATAGCCTCACAAAATCACCATTTTCTGTCAGCAAACTAATATAAATAACTAAGCAGGTGGGTAAGAAAGTATAAGAATAATGCCAATGGCAATATTTTTTTAAAAGTTGCAAAATGTTATGCTAATATAAAGTATTGCTATATTGCTATTCAAACTCATTTTATTTTTAAAAAATAGTATACTTACAATTTTAAGTACCAATTTCCTTACCTGTGATCTATATTTTTTCATTTACATTTAAATATTCCTCTATTGAATGCTAGGGAATTTTTCAAAGAGTTCTTGTTATTAACAAGACATATATTTTCCAATACAATTATGTAAAATAGAGGTTTGCAGAGATTCTTGGGAATATATATGCAATCTTATAACATCATCTAAAAAGACACTTTTGTGGGTTTAATTTCACTGACCCCACAATGCAGCATGGTTGCCTAGCATTCACAGTGCCTCTTTATAGAATTCATCTGAAAAATAAGTTTAGTTATTAGAAGAAAGCTGTCTCTTGAAAAACTTGAAGGATAATATCCATACATGTAATTTTACAAATTGCAAAGCACTTTCATATCCACTATCACATTGATTGCCCAAATAACCTTGTATATCAGGAGAAATCATAGGCAAAATACCTTGATACTGTTACCTCTCTTCATGCTCTAAATGATGAAATGACTTGCTGAGATTTCACTGTAAAAGTAGGTAGAGCCAGGTGTAGGCTCCAGGCCTCAGACTTCCTTGCTTTATGAGCGTTTTCCAATGCCACAACACACTTTCAACAGTACCACAGTACCTAGTAGCAAATATCATATCAAAATGAAGGTTGGGTTCCTTCCCCAATGTCTCAGATGCCCAATTTTTCAGGATTCATAGACTCGGTAATACTTTATGAAGAAAGCTGACCATGAAGCTCTGAAAAATTCATTTATGAGGCTATGTGTAAGGCAGGTTTCAAATATCACAGCACGGTTGGTTAGGATTTTTTTATTTGTTTAAAAAATATCAAAAGTCATTTTCAACACGTGATATTTTAAAGCAGCCCATATTTTTCTTATTCTAATCACCATTAATCTTTATAAATATAATATCAAGTGCATGTTATTTGCAGGTATTAATGGATTCTTACAATGAGTCATCTCCTGGTGACTCACTTGTTTATATGGCTTCTCTTCCCCTTAAATCAAGTCAGTTTTTAGCAACAATTTCCTTGGTCATGCCTTTTGCTTTTTTTTTTTTTTAATTTTGATTCATTGTACACAAATGGGATATAACTTTCATTTCTCTGGTTGTACACAAAGTGGAGTCACACCATTTGTGTAATCACACATGTACATAGGGTAATGATGTCTGTCTCATTCTATTATTTTTCCTTCCCCCCCTCCCCTCCCCACTGCTCATTTTCCTCTACACAATCCATCTTTCCTACATTCTTGCCTTACCTCCTGCCCCTTCCCCCGCATTATGTATCATCATCCACTCATCAGAGAAAACATCTGGTCTTTGGTTTTTTTGAGATTGGCTTATCTCACTTAGCATGATATTCTCCAACTCCATCCATTTACCTGCAAATGCCATAATTTCATTCTTCTTTACAGCAGAATAATATTTCATTGTGTATATATACCACAGTTTCTTTATCCATTCATCTATTGAAGGGTGTCTAGGTTGGTTCCACAATCTAGTTATTGTGAATTGAGCTGCTATGAACATTGATGCATCACTGTAGTATGCTGATTTTAAGTTCTTTGGGTAGAAACCTAGGAGAGGGATAACTGGGTCAAACGGTGGGTTCATTCCAAGTTTTCTGAGGAATCCCCATACTGCTTTCCAGAGTGGCTGCACCAATTTGCAAGGTATGAGTGTACCTTTTCCCCCATATCCTCACCAACACTTATTGTTGCTTGTATTCTTGATAATTGCCATTCTAATTGGGGTGAGATAGAATCTTAGGGTAGTTTTGATTTGCATTTCTCTCATTACTAGAGATGTTGAACATTTTTTCATATATCTGTTGATTGCTTGTAGATATTCTGTGAAGTGTCTGCTCATTTCCTTAACCCTTTTATTGATTGGGTTATTTTTATTTTTGCTGTAAAGTTTTTTGAGTTCTTTATAGATTCTGGAGATTAGTGCTCTCTCTGAAGTGCATGTGGTAAAGATTTTCTCCCACTCTGTAGGCTCTCTCTTCACATTGTTGATTGCTTCCTTTGCTGAGAAAAAGCTTTTTAGTTTGAATCTATCCCAATTATTGATTCTTACTTTTATTTTTTGTGTTTTGGAAGTCTTCTTAAGGAAGCCAACATGACGAAGATTTGGACCTACGTTTTCTTCTATTAGGTGCAGGGTCTCTGGTCTAATTCCTAGGTCTTTGATCCATTTTGAGTTGAGTTTTGTGCAGGGTGAGAAATACAGTTTAAATAATAATGAATTCTCCCTTACTCTATAGCATGATATATTTTTATATTACAGACATGTGAAACCTGTAATTCCACCCAAAAGCCTAGTGCTTTTACTCAGTATTTTAAGATTTAACAGTAGACTGCTAGAAACATGTTCTATTCTATTAGGAGCTCCTGACTTTAGCATAATATCCTGGGAAGGCTTAACATAATTGAAACATAATTATACATACAGAAAAGAACTAAGTAAGGTATAATCTGTAAGAGAGTAGATTTAGTGACTTTTGTTAATTCTCTAAATTTTAAAAGCAAATAATTCTCTGTTATTGTCCTAAGAGTTCAGCTCAATTGTATATAATACTCTCATCTGAAGCAACAAATCCAATATGAAGTGAGAAATTCTGTCTCAATCCATTACCTGGTCAAACTGTTGCCATTATATAATTTTCAAGATAACACACTGCTTATATTTTTAAATCATCAGTTAGAAATCCACAACAGTTTCTCAGGACTACTGTAACAAAGTGCCACAAAGTGGATCTCCTCAATCAAGAGATGTGTATTGTGTCACGTTTCTGAGTCTTGGGGGCTAGAAATTCAGTATCAGGGAGTGGGCAGGGCCTTCCTCCCTTTAAAGACCCTGAGAGAAGATTAGTCCCAACATTTTTCTTCCAGTTCCTC
This sequence comes from Sciurus carolinensis, assembly GCF_902686445.1. Lineage (NCBI taxonomy): Eukaryota > Metazoa > Chordata > Mammalia > Rodentia > Sciuridae > Sciurus > Sciurus carolinensis. The sequence continues at coordinate 121,253,325 of NC_062232.1, read as the reverse complement.
ATAGTCCCAGGCACAGCTTGACTTGTCACAGCATCACTCTAATCTCTGCCTCCATGGTCACATATCATACTCCCTGTGCATCTGTGTCTCTCTGAATCTTTTTCTTAGGACATAAGTAATTACGGACCCACCTTACTCCAGTATGAGCTCATTTTACTTAAACTAATTATATCTACAATGACCTTAACTCTAAATAAGTTTCCTTTCTGAGGTACTGGGGATTAAATCATCAACAATATTTGGAAGGACAGAGTTCAACTTATAAAAGAGCTTCATTCATAGGGCTCAAAATTAAATGATCCAGTGAAAATACCTCTTTTACCCTGTGCCTCAAATGTAATTATAATTTCTTATATAAAAATTAATGATGTGTTCAAATTTCTTAGACAGTATATTCTAATTTCTTGGTTTATTATAAAAATCTCTGAGTTTCTTGATGTATAAATAGACAAATACAAATGTATATTTTTGTCTTCCCTCTTTTAAACACTAGACATCATACTAGAATATTATTCTTAACTTACACTTTCACTTAACAGGAATTTAGGAGACTTTTCTGAATAAGTAGTAACAGAGATAACTAAAGCTTATTAAAGGAGTATTAAAGGAGTTAGTGCATGGAAAGCTCATGAAAACCCTGTGAGATGAGTTCTAGTATTGTCCCCATCTTACTATGATGAAACTGATCCTTACTAAGTTGGTGTAATTTACCCAAGATTACACAGTTACTAAGTGGCAGAGCTGTGAGAGGAACGCAAGATTAGGTCTAATGTCATTGGACTAACATATTGCACTGAATTGTCACTCCAAAGGGCTTCCTCATACATTTTCAATACTAAAGTACTAGAAGCAAAAATAAAAATCAATAAATGGATGGCATCATATTAAGAAGCTTCCTCATAGCAAAGGAAATAATCAAGTGTGAAGAGAGAACCTACAGAATGTGAGAAATTCTTTGCCACTGGCTCTTCAGATAGGACATTAATTTCCAGGATAGTAACACCAATTAAACAAATAACCCAATCAATAAATGAGTAAAAGAACTGAACAGACACTTCTCAAAAGAAGAAATATGAATGGTCAACAAATGCATGAAAAATGTTCAATATCTCTAGCAATTAGAGAAATGCAAATTAAAACTACACTGAGTTTTCATCTCACTCCAACCAGAATGACAATTATCAAGTATATAAGTAAAAATAAATGTTAGCAAGGGTGTGGCAGAAAGGTACACTCATACATTGTTGGTGGGACTGAAAATTAGCACAACCACTCTGGAAAGCAGTATGGAGATTCATCAAAAAACTAGGAAGGGAACCACGATACACTCCTCGGTATATACTGGAAGAACTTTATTTATTTATTTTTAATTCATTTTTATTGTAAACAAATGGGATACATCTTGTTTCTCTGTTTGTACATAAAGTACAAGCATACCATTTGTGTAATCATACATTTACATAGGGTAATGGTGTTTGATTCATTCTGTTATTTCTTTCTCCCCCCTACCCCTCCCACCCCCCTTTTCCCTCTATACAGTCCATCCTTCCACCATTCTTGCCCCCTTCCAACCCCCTATAAGTGTCATCATCCACTTAGCAGTGAGATCATTCATCCTTTGGTATATGAGATTGGCTTATCCACTTAGCATGATAATCTCCAACTGCATCCATTTGCCTGCAAATGCCATAATTTTATCATTCTTTATGACTCAGTAATATTCCAAGGTAAGTGTGTGTGTGTGTATATATATATATATATATATATATATATATATATATATATATATCACAGTTTCTTTATCCATCAATTGAAGGACATCTAGGTTGGTTCCACAATCAGGCTATTGTGAGTTGAGCAGCTATGAACATTGTTGTGGCTGTATCACTGTAGTATGCTGATTTTAAGTCCTTTGCATAGAGGCCTAGGAGTGGGATAGCTGGGTCAAATGGTGGTTCCATTCCAAGTTTTCTAAGGAATCTCCACACTGCTTTCCAGAGTGGCTGCACTAATTTGCAGCCCCACCAGCAATGTATGAGTGTACCTGTTTCCCCACATCCTCTCCAACACCTATTGTTACTTGTATTCTTGATAATCGCCATTCTAATTGGGGTGAGATGGAATCTTAGGGTAGTTTTGATTTGCATTTCTCTTATTACTAGAGATGTTGAACATTTTTTCATATATCTGTTGATTGCTTGTAGATCTTCTTCTGTGAAGTGTCTGTTCATATCCTTAGCCAATTTGTTGATTGGGTTATTTGTATTTTTCCTGTAGAGATTTTTGAGTTCTTTATATATTCTGGAAATTACTGCTCTATCAGAAGTATGAGTGGCAAAGATTTCTCCCACTCTGTAGGCTCTCTCTTCGCATTGCTGATAGTTTCCTTTGCGAGAGAAAGCTATATAGTTTGAATCTATCCCAGTTATTGATTCTTGCTTTTATTTCTTGTGCTATGGGAGTCCTGTTAAGGAAGTCTGATCCTAAGCCAACAAGTTGAAGATTTGGACCTACTTTTTCTTCTATAAGGTGCAGGGTCTCTGGTCTGATTCTGAGGTCCTTGATCCATTGTGAGTTGAGTTTTGTGCAGGGTGAGAGATTGGGGTTTAGTTTCATTCTGTTACATATGGATTTCCAGTTTCCCAGCACCATTTATTGAAGAGGCTATCTTTTCTCCATTGCATATTTTTGGCCCCTTTGTCTAGTATGAGAAAATTGTATTTATTTGGGTTTGTGCCTGTGTCCTCTATTCTCTACCATTGATCTACCTGTCTATTTTGGTGCCAATACCATGCCATTTTTGTTACTATTGCTTTGTAATAGAGTTGAAGATCTGGTATTGCGATACCCCCTGCTTCACTCTTCTTGGTAAGGATTGCTTTAGCTATTCTGGGTTTCTTATTCTTCCAGATAAATTTCATGATTGCTTGCTCTATTTCTGTAAGGTACATCATTGGGATTTTAATTGGAATTGCATTGAATCTGTATAGCACTTTTGGTAGTATGGCCATTTTGACAATATTAATTCTGCCTATCCAAGAACATGGGAGATTTTTCCATTTTCTAAGGTTTTCTTTAATTTCTTTCTTTAGTGTTCTGTAGTTCTCATTGTAGAGGTCTTTCATCTCTTTTGTTAGATCGATTCCCAAGTATTTCATTTTTTTCAATGCTATTGTGAATGGGGTAGGTTTCCTAATTTATCTTTCTGAAGATTCATCACTTATGTATAAAAATGCATTGGAGTCATGAGCATTGATCTTATATCCTGCTACTTTACTGAATTCACTTATGAGATATAAAAGTTTTCTGGTGGAATTTCCCAGTTCCTATAAATATATAATCATTTCATCAGCCAATAGGAATAGTTTGAGTTCTTCTATTCCTATTTGTATTCCTTTAATTTCTTTGGTTTGTCTAATTCTCTGGCTAGAGTTTCGAGGACAATGTTGAACAGAAGTGGGGAAAGAGGGCATCCCTGCCTTGTTCCAGTTTTTAGGGGGAATGCTTTCAGTTTTTCACCATTTAGGATGTTATTGGACATGGGCTTAGCGTAGATGGCCTTTACATTGTTAAGGAATGTTCCCACTATCCCTATTTTTTCCTGTGTTTTGAGCATGAAGGGATGCTGTATTTTATCAAATGCTTTTTCTGCATCTATTGAAATAATCATGTGATTCTTGACTTTAAGTCTGTTGATATGGTGAATTACATTTATTGATTTCCTGATGTTGAACCAACCTTGCATCCCTGGGATAAAACCCACTTGATCATGGTGCACTATCATTTTAATATATTTTTATATTCAATTTGCTAAGATTTTGTTGAAAATTTTTGCATCAATGTTTATTAAGGATATTGGTCTGAAATGTTCTTTCCTCGATGTGTTTCTGTCTGGTTTTGGTATCATGGTGATATTGGTTCATAGAATGAGTTTGAGAGGATTCCCTCCCCCTTTATTTCATGGAATACTTTGAGAAGTATTGGAATGAGCTCTTCTTTAAACGTTTTGTAGAACTCGACTTAGAACCCATCTGGTCCCAGACTTTTCTTTGTTGGTAGGCTTTTGATGACTTCTTCTATTTCATTACTTGAAAATGATCTATTTGAATTGTGTATGTCCTCCTTGTTCAGTTTATGTAATTCATATGTCTCTAGAAACCTGTTGATCTCTTAGAGGTTTTCTATTTTTTTGGTGTATAGATTTTCAAAATAGCTTCTAATTATGTTTTGTATTTCAATCGTGTCTCTTGTGATTTCCTTGTTCATTCCAAATTTTAGTAATTTGGGTTTTCTCTCTCCTTCTCTTTGTTAGTGTGGCTAAGGATTTATCAATTTTGCTTATTTTTTCAAAGAACCAACTCTTTTCTTTTTGTTTGTTTGTTTTTTGCTTGTTTTTATTTTTTTATTGTGAACAAATGGGATACATGTTGTTTCTCTATTTGTACATGGAGTCAAGGCATACCATTTGTGTAATCATAAATTTACATAGGGTAATGTTGTTTGATTCATTCTGTTATTTTTTTCCCTTCTCCCTCACCCCTCCCACCCCTCTTTTCCCTCTATACAGTCCTTCCTTCCTCCATTCTTGCCCCCCTCCCTAACCCTAACTCTAACCCTAAAACTAACCCCTCCCATGCCCCATTATGTGTCATCATCCACTTATCAGCGAGATCATTCTACCTTTGGTTTTTTGAGATTGGCTTATCTCACTTAGCATGATATTCTCCAATTTCATCCATTTGCCTGCAAATGTCATAATTTTATCATTCTTTATGGTGGAGTATATATATTGTATATATATATGCCACAGTTTCTCTAGCCATTCATCAATTGAAGGGCATCTAGGTTGGTTCCACACTCTGGCTATGGTGAATTGAGCAGCAATGAACATTGATGTGGCTCTATCTCTGAAGTATGCTGATTTTAAGTCCTTTGGGTATAGGCCAAGGAGTGGGATAACTGTGTCAAATGGTGGTTCCATTCCAAGCTTTCTGAGGAATCTCCATACTGCTTTCCCGAGTGATTGCACTAATTTGCAACCCCACCAGCAATGTATGAGTGTACCTTTTTTCCCACATCCTCTCCAACACCTATTGTTGCTTGTGTTCTTGATAATCGCCATTCTAATTGGGGTGAGAGGGAATCTTAGGGTAGTTTCGATTGGCATTTCTCTTATTACTAGAGATGTTGAACATTTTTTCATATATCTGTTGATTACTTGTACATCTTCTTCTGTGAAGTGTCTGTTCATTTCCTTAGCCCATTAGGTGATTGGATTATTTGTATTCTTGGTGTAGAGTTTTTTGAGTTCTTTATATATTCTAGAAATTAGCGCTCTATCTGAAGTATGAGTGGCAAAGATATTCTCCCACTCTGTAGGCTCTCTCTTCATATTACTGATAGTTTCCTTTACTGAGAGAAAGCTTTTTAGTTTGAATCTATCCCAGTTGTTGATTCTTGCTTTTACTTCTTGTGCTATGGGAGTCCTCTTAAGGAAGTCTGATCCTAAGCCAACAAGTTGAAGATTTGGACCTACTTTTTCTTCTATAAGATGCAGGGTCTCTGGTCTGATTCTGAGGTCCTTGATCTATTGTGAGTTGAGTTTTGTGCAGGGTGAGAGATAGGGGTTTAGTTTCATTCTGTTGCATATGGTTTTCCAGTTCTCCCAGCACCATTTGTTGAAGAGGCTATCTTTTCTCTGTTGCATATTTTTGGCCCCTCTGTCTAGTATGAGAAAATTGTATTTATTTGGGTTTGTGTCCATGTCCTCTATTCTGTACCATTGATCTACCTGTCTATTTTGGTACCAATACCATGCCGTTTTTCTTACTATTGCTTTGTAATAGAGTTGAAGATCTGGTATTGCGATACCCCCTGCTTTGCTCTTTCTACTGAGGATTTCTTTAATTATTCTGGGTTTTTTATTCTTACAGATGAATTTCATAATTGCTTGCTCTATTTCTGTAAGGTACATCATTGGGATTTTAATTGGAATTGCATTGAATCTGTATAGCACTTTTGGTAGTATGGCCATTTTGACAATATTAATTCTGCCTATCCAGGAACATGGGAGATCTTTCCATCTTCTAAGGTTTTCTTTAATTTCTTTCTTTAGTGTTCTGTAGTTCTCATTGTAGAGGTCTTTCAATTCTTTTGTGATATTGATTCCCAAGTATTTTATTTTTTTCGATGCTATTGTGAATGGGGTAGTTTTCCTAATTTCTCTTTCTGAAGATTCATCACTTATGTATAAAAATGCATTGGATTTATGAGCATTGATCTTATAACCTGCTACTTTACTGAATTCACTTATGAGTTCTAAAAGTTTTCTGGTGGAATTTCCAGGTTCCTCTAAATATATAATCATGTCATCAGCGAACAGGGATAGTTCGAGTTCTTCTTTTCCAATTGGTATCCCTTTAATTTCTTTGATTTGTCTAATTGCTCTGGCTAGAGTTTCAAGGATGATGTTGAATAGAAGTGGTGAAAGAGGGTATCCCTTCCTTGTTCCAGTTTTTAGGGGTAATGCTTTCAGTTTTTCACCATTTAGAATTATATAGGCCATGGGCTTAGTGTTGATGGCCTTTACAATGTTAAGGAATGTTCCCACTACCCCAATGTTTTCTAGTCTTTTGACCATGAAGGGATGATGTATGTTATGGAATGCTTTTTCTGCATCTATTGAAATAATCCTGTGATTCTCAAAGAACCAACTCTTTTCTTTGTTAATTTGTTTGATTGTTTCTTTTGTTTCAATATTGTTGATTTCAGCTCTGATTTTAACTATTTCCTGTCTTCTACTACTTTTGGTGGTGGTCTGTTCTTTTTCTCAGGCTTTGAGCCATAGTGTTAGGTCGTTTATTTGTTGATTTTTTTTTTCTTTTATTGAATGCACTCTATGAAATAAATTTTTCTCTAAGAACTCCTTTCATAGTGTCCCAGAGATTTTGATATGTTGTTTCTTTGTTCTCATTTACCTCTAAGAATTTTTTAATTTCCATCCTGATGTCTTCTGATATCCATTCATCATACAATAGCATATTGTTTAATCTACAGGTATTGGAGTAGTTTCTGGTTTGTACTCTTAATTTATTTCTTATTTCAATCCAATATGATCTGATAGAATTCAAGGTAGTATCTCTATCTTTTTGTATTTGCTAACATTAGCTTTGTGGCATAATATATGGTGTATTTTTGAGAAAGAACCATGTGCTGCTGAGAAGAAAGTGTATTCGCTCTTTGTTGGATGGTATGTTCTATAAATGTCTTTTGAGTCTAAATTATTGATTGTGTTTTTGAGATCTCTGGTTTCTTTGTTCAATTTTTGTTTGGAGGATCTGTCCAGTGGTGAGAGAGGTGTGTAAAAATCGCCTATTATTATTGTGTTGTGGTCTATTTGATTTCTGGAATTGAGAAGGATATGTTTGACGTATATGGATGAGCCACTGTTTGGGGCATAGATATTTATGATTGTTATGTCTTGCTGATTTATGCTTCCCTTAAGTAGTAGGAAATGTCCTTCTTTATCCCTTCTGACTAACTTTGGCCTGAAGTCCTCATTATCTGATATTAGGATGGCTACTCCAGCTCTTTTGCTGTGTCCATGTGCATGGTATGTTTTTCCCATCCTTTCATCTTTAGTCTGTGGTTATCTCTTTCTATGAAATGAGTCTCTTGTAGGCAGTAAATTGTTGGATCTTTCTTTTTAATCCAATCTTTCAGTCTATGTCTTTTGATTGATGAGTTTAGGCCATTAACATTCAGGGTTTTTATTGAGATATGATTTGTGTTCCTGGTCATTTGGCTCATTTTTTTTTTTTTTTTGACACGACTTGATTTCTCCTTTATTTGGTTGTTCCTTTAGGGTAGTTCCTCCCTTTGCTGATTTATGTCGTTGTAATTCATCTCTTCCTCATGGGATATTTTGCTGAGAATGTTCTGTAATGCCAGCTTTCTTTTTGTAAATTCTTTTAGCTTTTGTTTATCATGGAAGGATTTTATTTCCTCATCAAATCTGAAAGTAAGTTTTGCTGGGTTTAAGACTCTTGGTTGGCATCCATTTTCTTTCAGAGCTTGAAAAATGTTGTTCCAGGCCCTTCTAGCTTTTAGGGTCTGGATTGAATAACCTGCTGATATCCTTATTGGTTTCCCCGTGAATATATTTGATTCTTTCCTCTCGCAGCCTTTAAAATTCTGTCTTTATTTTCTATGTTAGGTATTTTCATTATAATATGCCTTGGTGTGGGTCTATTGTAATTTTGTGTTTTTCGAGTACTATAAGCCTCTTGTACTTGATTTTCCATTTCATTCTTCAGATTTGGGAAATTTTCTGATATTATTTCATTGAATAGATTGTTCATTCCTTTGGTTTGTTTCTCTAAGCCTTCCTCAATCCCGATAATTTTTAAATTTGGCCTTTTCATGATACCCCATAGTTCTTTTGATTCTGTTCATGATTTCTTACCATCTTCTCTGTTTGGTCAACTTTTTTTTCAAGATTAAATATTTTGTCTTCAGTGTCTGAGGTTCTGTCTTCCAGGTGTTCTATCCTATTGGTTATGCTTTCTATGGAATTTTTAACTTGGTTTATTGTTTACTTCATTTCAAGGATTTCTGTTTGTTTGTTTTTTTTTTCAGTATCTCTAACTCTTTATTGAAATGATCTTTTGCTTCCTGTATTTGCTCTTTTAACTGTCGATTGGTGCAATCATTCAATGCCTGCATTTGCTCTTTCATCTCCTCATTTGCTTCCCTGATCATTTTGATTATGTACATTCTGAACTCCCTTTCTGACATTTCTTCTGCCCTGCTGTCTTTGGATTTTATTGCTATAGCATCTAGGTTTGTTTGGGACATTTTCTTCCCTTGTTTTCTTATATTGCTCAGGTATCTACCCCTCTACTAGTGAAATTCTGGGATATTGCAGATTTCCTCTATTGACTCATATGGTCTCTGTAGATTTCCAATAACTCACCTCTTAGCCTACAGTAGCCTGACGTCTTGGAGGAACTTGATAATGGGGTGCTCCATTAGGAAGCTGGCCTTCTAGGGGTGGTGGCCTTCAGGTGGGGTATATTCCCCGGTGGCTCTGAGTTGGTCCTGAGTCTCTCAATACCTCCTCTCCTTGGCTCTTGGGTCTTGTCAAAGGTCCTCTAGTCTCCTGTAGGTGTCATCAAGAAGGGAGTTGCCCTTCCAATGATGATGGCCACGCCCTCAGGAGTAATTCAAAATGCCTGCACAAGCCTATAAAGAAGCCTCTGGCTAGCTCTGTGATGGCAACAAACCTCGGTGTGTTGTTGGGCGGGGTTGTTCAGTGATGGTGTCTGTCTTTGACCTGCTGGTCGGCGGGTTGGCTACCCGCCACCCAGCTCCACTAGGCAGGTGTGTTGGGTGCCTGCCTGCTACTTCTGTGATGCAAGCGACCTGACTCACCCACTAGCTCGTTCCACGACTGTGACCAACCAATGATGGCACCAACCTAGGTCATTTGTCAACTCTTAATCACATATATTTTTAATCTCAGATGCACTTTTTCTCCTATAAATTTATTTTGGGTCATTTTAAAATCTTCCATGACTTTATGACTTTTGCTGGTAAATGGATGGAATTGGAGATTATCATGCTAAATGAAATAAGCCAGTCCACAAATTCAGTCTGATGCTTTTTGTGATATGCACAAGATAATCCAAAATAATGGGGGGGGATACAAAAAAAAGAATAGAAGTAAGATCAAAGGAGTAGACAAAAGAGAATGAAAGGAAGGGAGGAGGAATGGAGGAATGAGATAGGAAAAATCAGTAGAATGAATGAATCTGACTTAACTTTCCAATGTATATTTATGAATATAAAATCTCACAATCATGTACATTCACAAGATACTAATTTTAAAAAAAGTATAAATAAATAGATCAGTAGAGTAGAGGGAAGGGAACCGGTGGGAGGAAGAGAGGGGAAGGGTAAATACTTCCCCTTCCAATTCAGAACAAATTATATTCCGTGTTTTTATTATTATGTCATAGTATATTCTATTGTCATGTATAACTAAAAAGAACCAGTTTTTTAAAAAAAGCAAAAATAGTGAGATCATAATTCCAATTAATTTCAGCAAGTCATTTTACCTTTTGGAAATTTACATGGAATGTGGTCAAAGTTACCTACTTATTTTCCTGGCAATTCACATTTGTATTGTTTTAAATCATTGCTTTATGAATGAGTTTGTAATGAGTAACCTCATGTATTTATCTTTTTACACACACAGAGAAATATGTATGAGCTCCTTTCACAAAGTGGAGTTGTTGGTCAAATGATATACACATTTGAAATTTTGATATATATTGCCAAATTTCATTCCAATCTGTACCCTAACTAGCAAAGAATGAATGTATCTATTAAAATAGTTTTGAAAAATACTAAAATGAGGACAATACTAGAATTCACCTCACAGGATTTTTGTATCACCAAGACATTTGGTCATAGCCAACCTGGCAGTTTAAACATGACTTTCAAGTCGTTGGCCATGGATTTCTTGTATTATGTGTCAGCATGGTCAGTCATCTCTTCTATATCAAAGGAGATTAATTCCAAGAGATAAAAGGACATGTTTTTCTCTCAGGGTGTCAGTTTTTTCCTTGTAATGTTTTTATTTCTTATTTTTATTTAGTATCATGTTTATAACTTTTGCTTATATTTCATGAAATAAAATTTATCAATAATTTTTAAAATAATTTATTTTTTTCATTGACAAATTTTACTTGTGTCTATTTATAGGATATGGTGCAAAATTTTGATCTATACATACATTGTGCAAAGATTACATCAAGGTAATTGGCATATCCATCAAATCACTACCTTAATTTTTGTGGTGAGAATATTAAAAATTCATTAGTTCAGCAACTTTGAAATATATACTGCATTAACATTAACTGTGATTACCATGAGTGCAATAGAATATTAAAATTTGTTCCTCCATTTCAACTGAAACTCATTTCTTTTTAGGTTTTTCTGATTTCAAACTATAGATTTAATTGCCTCTCCCACTCCCCTGACTTTTATGAAACATTTGGCAAAGAATTACATATATACACAAATATATATGTATGGAATACAATATTATGTTTCAATATATATTTACATTGTGAAAAGATTAAGTGAAGCTCAGAAAACATGACTATTATGTCACATATTTATCAGTATTCTGTGTAAAATATTTAAATCTACTCTTTTAGCAATTTTGAAATATAAAATATATTATTATTTATTATAGTCACCATTCTGTACAATGGACTACTGAAGCTTATTCTTCCTATCTGATTAAAATTTTATACCCTTTGATCAATATCTGCCTATCTGCTGCCCTTCCCCAGTCTTTGGTAACCACCCTTATACTCTTTATCTCTACAAGGTATCTATAAAATATCATGAATTTATTTGTTTTTCTGGACTTGACTTATCTCATTTAACAGAATGTCACCTATGTTTATCCCTGTTGTCCTGAATGGCAGGGTTTAATTCTTTTTATGGCTGAATAATATTCCATTATGCACATTTTCTTTATCTATTTGTATACTGATAAACGTTTATGTTGTTTTTATATATTGACTATTGTTAATAGTGCTGAATTGAACATGGGTATGCAGGTATCTCTTCAGCTTATTCATTTCAATTCCTTTAGATAGGCCCCCAGATTGGAATTACTGGATCATAAGGCAATTCTATTTGTAATTTTCTGAGTATCCTCCATATCATTATCCATGATGGTCCTTAGTTATCATAACGTTATATTTTATTTTTCATCTTCTCATAGAATTAGTTCCTTTCCAGTACTCTTGCAGAATGTTCTGCATTTACATTTTTTTCTGTGGAACATTATAATAGCTTTTTCCTCTTTTTCCACCAAATAGTGTTGGTGTTTCCATTGAGTTTCTATTAAATTTATGTAGGAAACATTATTAACAATTCCTATTCAGGGATTATATATTGCCTATTTTCTTTTTTATCATTCAAGAGTGGTTTTACAGTTTCCTTTATATAAAACTTCCCTAATACTTTTAACATTTTCCTACATATTTTATCTTTTTGTTGCTATTGTTAAGGTGTGATTTCTTATAATGTTTTCTATTCCATTAAAACAACAAATCTAATAGTTGCACATATGAAACTTGTTTATCTTCAGCATGTTGTGTTGCACCTCTCGGTATTACTGATTTTTGTTACTTTTTTCCAATTAATTTTTATTAGTTTTCTATAAATTCCATTGCATCATGTCAAAATAGGGATAATTTTATTTCCTCTTTCTCAATTTGTATCTAAATTATTTCACTCATTCAATTGTTTTAGCAAGATTTTCCAATATAACATTAAATAAAATATTAATAGTGGAAATTCTGAACTAACTACTTTAGTGGAAATGCATCAAGTATTTCTCCATTAAACTTAATGCTACCTTTTGTGGTAAGAATTTTATTATATTAAGAAAATATACATGCACCCTTCTTTTGTTAGCTTTCAAATTAAGTTTATTCAGTTGTGCCACATGAATTCCAGCATTTATATGGAGCCAATCAAAATTTTTCTTAGATCTTCTATGATGATGGATTCAATTAGTAGATTTTCTATTACTATACTGTCCTTGCACCTGTGAAATAAACCCCACTCACTCACTGTGAATTTGTTCTTTTGATGTCCTATAGAATTGCTAGTATTGCATGTTGAATTTTTTTCATTACTCATTATTGATTTGAACCCAGGAGCTCTTTACCACTGAGTTACATCCCTAGACCTTTTTATTTTATTTTATTTATTTTTGAGACAAGATCTTGCTAAGTTGCCAAGGTCAACCTTGAATTTACCATCCTCCTCCACATTCCCTACTAAGTAAGTCATCCCAGAAGATAAGGAACAAATTAAGTAACTGAAATCACATTGATTGTTAAATCAATCTCAAATACAAAGTGAGAAATTGGGGACAGTAGATAGAAGATCATCACAGGAGAATATTCAAGTGGAATGGAAATCCCACAGTAATTTAATTCAGGAGTTGTTATGGTTTGGATATAAAGTGACTCCCAAAGACTCATGTATTGAAGCCTTGGTACCCATGCAGCAATGTTCAGAGGTGAGACCTTTAGGAAATGATTGAATCATGATAGCTGTCACCCCATCAGTTGGTCAATACATTGACAAATTCATAATCCAAAATCATTATTTGGGAGATGGTGGAAACTTTTAGGGGGCTGGGACCTGGTTGGAGGAAGTAGGTCTAGGGGTAATACTTGACAGCATATTCTTGTCCCTAACCCTTTTCTCTCTCACTCTCTCTGCTTCCTAGCTGTCATGAAGTGAGCAGCTTTGTTCTGCCACACCCTTCTGCCATCACGTTCTACCTCTCTTTGGGCCCAAAGTAATGGAGTCAGCTGAGCATGCACTGTAACCTCTGAAACCATAAATCAGAATAAATCTTTCTTCCTTTAAGTTGTTCATGTCAGGTATTCTAGTCTCAGTGATGAAAAGCTACCCAAAATAGGAATCATATATAATTGCCACCTCCCCATGCACATTACCTATCTCTGTGTAGATAAGATTACCAGCTTTTTTCTTTCTTGGTACTGGAGATTGAACCCAGGGATGTTTTGCAACTGAACCACATCCCCATCCATTTATTTTTTATTTTGAGACAAGGTCTCACTAAGTTGCTTAGGGTCTGCTAAATAACTGAAGCTAGCTTTGAACTCGTGATCCTCCTGCCTCAGTCTCTTGAGTTGCTAGGAATGCAGGCATGCACCACTGCAGCCAGTCACACATTTTTTAGGATGAACATTGGATAAATGTTACCTGGGACCGTCACATATTTCCTCAATCAGAGAAAAGTAGTTATGTAAGAGTGCCTAAGACTGGATATAGCTCTAGATATCCAACTAGCATGGTCAACAGCTGTGTATTTTACACACATTTTGTTAGTAAAGCACATGTGGGATCATAACAATCAAATTTGGTATCGCCATGGGTGGTCAATTTAAAAATGGCATGGTCAAAGACTGGATGGAGCATAATTGTAAATTAGGAGTTGATCTTTTAATCCTTTTCTATATATAAGTAACTCTCTTGTTTGTTCTATTGTATATTCCATTTATTCTATCTTTAACATGTACTATATGTAACTTGCTTACTTTACATTTGTATTTAGAAAATATTATGAATTCTGACCATGTCTTGTGAGTTATCTGCTTGCCCAGTATCCATATTTACCAAACATATATTAGTTGTTCCCAATATGTACAGTATTATTTTATTATCTTTCCTTGACATTTCTCCTGCATTTTCTTCATTATTTTGTTTATTCACTATTTATCCCTGGCAAGGAAGAAATTTCCACTCTCACGTTATAGGAATTGCTGAATACATAAAATCTAACACTAAACAAATGTTGTCAACAGCAGTTTATTATGTTATGGGGTGCAACTTAAGAACAGACCGATCACCACTGAGAAGTCCAAATTTGAGAGTCTTTATTAAGCTGGCCAGCTGACTGTCTCACACAATGCCCCAAAAAATGGCTATTGGGAGAACAGCACTGACCACAGAGTTGTAGGGGTTCTTATACCAAAAATCACATCAATCATAAATGTCTGTTGCTATGATTAAAAATTACAAACTAACATCATGAGATCATTGACAGAGGGGGAAGTGGGTCAAAATGACCCTTACCTAGGTACAAACAAAAGAATGGTTGCTAACATCCACACAATCACTGTTCACATGGTACATTGTTTACTACATAGGAGTTGCCATTGTATATTATTAAACATGTCATGCTAAGTAACTGATGATGGGTACAGAGGCGGGGTGTTCCCATGGGAGAAACTTATTTCCTACATAACATGGAGTCTCAGAGCAAAATGGAGTCTGTTTAGTCATTTCCCTTAGAGTCTGGCCTATAACATTCTCATGGAGTCAGATTTGTCAGCCCATCACAATTAGTCACAAATACTTACATTCCATGGGAAAAAGACAAGGCATATCATACAGAAACACGTGGGGGCTGAACTCAGGAACAGATTAAACAACCGAGGGCTGTGGAAAACAGAATTTGTAGTATGAAGAACATTGGGGTACTCCCTGATTTCCATTACAAAGAAGTGATTGGCTTGATTGAATAATTCTGAAACTATCAGGGAACTGAAACCCACTACTCAGGAAGTGCATTTGACCCCCTTAATAAGATCCTTTGACTAGGGGATCTTATTTGGAGCAAAATGAGTGTTTCAATTGAAAATACATTAAATCTATTTAGTAACCTGAAATTTTTCATCAATATTTTTTAAAAATCTGACTACTAATATCAAAGAGTTATACTTCATAGTATAACAACCATAATTACAGATACACATTTTTAGTCCATCATCAATCTAGATGTTGATTGCATTTGACTAATCTTATTTAGATAGTCTGCAGCCATGTAAGATAGAAGATGTACTTCAACAATGGTAAAAAAATGTGTTTCTAATTCTAAGAAATTGATATTCTTTTCAAAATTGATGGATAATAGATGGTAATAAAGGAAGGAACTTCTACATTTTCTATATGTAATTGCAGTTAATTCACTATGGCTAAATTGCCATTAGTATGATCTTATTTTTTTGTTGCTTCACATTTTCTTTCAGGAGTTAAAATGTTTAGAAGAATGCACTCTTTTGAAGAGAAGGAGATTGATTTGGTGTTAAAGAGAGAAATGTCAAAAACAAAGCTATCCAAAAGTTATCATATTGTGATTGATTACTATAAGAATCAACTGAATAATGCAGAGATGCTAATCATTTTGTCCCTTTAATTATTTCATGTTTAATTGCATTATTTTAAATGACTAGAATGCAAACTGATTACTGACATAATTGTGCTTTTGATTTTATTAAAATTGCAAGTGTAAATATTTATGGCGAGATAAAACTAGAGAGAAAAAACCTCAAGGTAGAAATTTTTGCAAAGTTTGTGTAAGTTTGCATTGCTGGTTTTTATTTTTCACTGATATTCTCTGCATCATCAGCAAAAAGAAAGTGATGCTCAAAAACTGAGTGACTCTAAATAGAAATTTCCTGGGAATTTGATACCTCTCAAGTCCTTTATAAGGTCATTAATTCATTATGTAAGAAATGGGAAGAAATTTTGTGGTTCTGTCAAAGGGTCCACCATCTTTAAACTTTTTTTTTATTTTTACAAACTGCATTTTGATTCATTGTACACAAATAGGGTACATCATTTCATTTCTATGGTTGTGCACGATGTAGATTCATACCATTCGTGTACTCATACATGTACATAGGGTAATGATGTCTGCCTCAGTCCACCATTTTTCATACCCCTCTCCCTCTCATTTCCTTCTACATAATCCAAAGTTCCTCTCTTCTTCTCTCACCCCCACCCCCCACCCCCATTATATATCCTCATCCACTTATCAGGAAAAACATTTGGCCTTTGGTTTTTTGGGTTTGGCTTATTTCACTTAGCACGATATTCTCCAATTCCATTCATTTACATGCAAATGCCATAACTTTATTTTTCTTTATGGCTGAATAATATTCCATTGTGTATATATACCACAGTTTATCCATTCATCTGTTGAAGGGCATCTAGGTTGGTTCCACAATCTGGTTTTGTGAATTGAGCTGCTATAAACATTGATGTAACTGCATCACTCTAGTATGCTGATTTAAGTCTTTTGGGTATAAACCGAGGAGTGGGATAACTGGGTCAAAAGGTGGTTCCATTCCAACTGTTCTGAGGAATCTCCACACTGCTTTCCAGAGTGGCTGCACCAATTTGCAATTCCACCAGCAATGTAAAAGTGTGCCTTTTTCCCCACATCCACGCCAACACCTATTATTGCTTGTGTTCTTAATAATAGCCATTCTAATTGGAGTAAGATGAAATCTTAGAGTCATTTTAATTTGCATTTTTCTAATTACTAGAGATGTTGAACACTTTTTCATACATTTATTAATTGCCTATATCTCTTCTTCTATAAAGTGTCTTTCCAGTTCCTTGGCCCATTTATTGATTGGGTTCTTTGTATTTTCGGTATAAAGTTTTGTAAGTTCTTTATAGATTTTGGAGATTAGTGCTCTATCTGAAGTGTGTGTGGAAAAGATTTTTATCCCACTCTGTAGCCTCTCTTTTTACATTATTGATTGTATCCTTTGCTGAGAAAAAGCTTTTTAGTTTTAGTCCATCCCATTTATTGATTCTTGCTTTAATTTCTTGTGCTTTGGGAGTCTTGTTGAGGAAGGCTGATTCTAAGACAACATGATGAATACTTGGGCCTACTTTGTCTTCTATTTGGTGCAGGGTCTCTGGTCTAATTCCTAGGTCCTTGATCCATTTTGAGTTGAGTTTTGTGCAGGATGAGAGATAGAGGTTTAATTTCACTTTATTGCATATGTATTTCCAGTTTTCCCAGCACCATTTGTTGAAGAGGCTATATTTTCTCCATTGTATGTTTCTAGCTCCTTTGTCTAGTATGAGATGACTGTATTTATGTGGGTTTGTCTCTGTGTCTTCTGTTCTATACCATTGGTCTGCCTGTCTATTATGGTGCCAATACCATATGGTTTTTGTTACTGTTGCGCTGTAGTATAGTTTGAGGTCTGGTTTTGTGATGCCTCCTGTGTCACTTTTCCTGCTCAGGATTGTTTTAGCTATTTGAGGTCTTTTATTCTTCCAGATGAAGTTCATGATTGATTTCTCTATTTCTATGAGGAATATCATTGGGATTTAATTGAAATTGCATTGAATCTGTATACCTCCTTTGGTAGAATGGCCATTTTGACAATATTAATTCTGCCTATCCACAAACATGGGAGATCTTTCCATCTTCTAAGGTTTTCTTCAATTTCTTTCTTTTGTGTTCTGTAGTTTTCATTGTAGAGGTCATTCACCTCTTTTGTTAGATTGATTCCCAGGTATTTTATTTGTTTTTGAGGCTATTGTGAATGGAGTGGTTTTCCTAATTTCTTTTTCAGAGGATTCATCACTTATGAATAGAAATGCATTAGATTTATGCGTATTGATTTTATATCCTGCTCCTTTGCCAAATCCATTTATTAGTTCTAGAAGTTTTCTGGTGGAGTTTTTTGGATCTTCTAAATATAGAATCATGTCATCAGTAAATAGTGACAACTTGAGTTTTTCTTTTCCTATTCATATCCCTTTAATTTCTTTGTTCTGTCTAATTGCTCTGGCTAGTGTTTCAAGGATGAAGTTGAATAGAAATCTTGAAAGAGGGCATCCCTGTCTTGTTCCAGTTTTTAGAGGAAATACTTTCAGTTTTTCTCTGTTTGGAATGATGTTGGCTGTGAGCTTAACATAGATAGCCTTTACAATGTTGAGATATGTTCCTACTATTCCCATTTTTTCTAGTGTTTTAAGCATGAAGCGGTGTGTATTTTATCAAACGCTTTCTCAGCATCTATCAAAATAATTATATGATGCTTAATTTTAAGTCTCTTGATGTGATGAATTACATTTACTGATTTCCAGATGTTGAACCAACCTTTCATCCCTGGGATAAACCTCATTTGATCATAGTGTACTATCTTTTTAATATGTTTTTGTATGCAATTTGCCAGAATTTTGTTAAGAGTTTTTGCATCTATGTTCATCAGGGATATTGGTCTGAAGTTTTCTTTCCTTGATGTGTCTTTGTCTGGTTTTGGTATCAGAGTAATACTAGCCTCATAGAATGAGTTTGGAAGGGTTCCCTTCTTTTCTATTTCCTGAAATACTTTGAGGAGTATTGGTATTTGTTCTTCTCTAAAGGTCTTGTAGAATTTGTCTGAGAATCCATCTGCTCCTGGGCTTTTCTTGATTGGTAGGCTTTTGATGCCTTCTTCTACTTCTGTGCTTGACATTGATCTGTTTAACTTCTGTTTCTCTACCTGATTTAGTTTGGGAGGATCATATGTTTCTAAAAATTTGTCAATGTCTTCGATATTTTCTATTTTGTTGGAGTATAGATTTTCAAATTAGCTTCTAATTATGCTATGTATTTCAGTGGTGTCTGTCATGATCTTTCCTTTTTCATCATGAATTCTAGTAATTTGAGTTTTCTCTTATATTTATGCCCCAAACAATGGATCATCTATGTACATCAAACAAATCCCTCTCAATTTCAAGAATCAAATAGACCACAACACAATAATAGTGGGTGACTATAACACATAGTTCTCACCCCTGGATAGATTCCCTCCAAACAAAAACTGAACAAAGAAATGATAGAACTAAATAATGCAATCAATTTTATAGACAATGGACATATACAGAGTATTTCATCCATCATCGAGCAAATATAACTTCTTCTCAGCAGCTTATGGATCTGTCTTCAAAAGAGGCCATATGGTATGCTACAAAGAAGTCATTAGTAAATATAAAAAGAGATACTACCTTGTATTCTGTCAGCCCATAATGGAAAGCAATTAGAAATCAATGATAAAATAACAAACAAAAATTACTCCTACACCTGGAAAGTAAAGAATATGCTATTGAATTATGCAATGATAACAGAAGAAATCAGGGAGGAAATTAAAAGTTTTAGAGGTAAACAAGAAGAACAACACAACATATCAAAATCTCTGGGGCACTATGAAAGCAGTACTAAGAGGAAAATTTGTTGCATTGAGTTTATACATTAAAAAAATGAAAAGTCAACAACTAAATGACCTAACACATTACATCTCAAAACCCTAGAAAAAGAAGAACAGATCAACACCAAAAATAGTAAAGGACAGGAAATAATTTAAATCAGAGCTGAAATCAATGAAACTGAAATAAGAGAAACAATTCAAAAAATTGACAAAACAAAAGGTTGCTTCTTTGAAAAAGTAAACAAAATTGATAAACCCTTAGCCACACTAATGAAGAGAAGGAGAGAGAAAGCATTTTTAAACTTTTGATAAATGCCACTACATTTCCCTCCAACAGTGGTACATGAAAAGACTATTTCCTACAATCTTTGTCAACACTAAATGTATTCTTTAAAAGTACTTTTTGATTATTTTCTCAATGATAAAAACTGTACTTTTTCATTTGTACTTCACTTATTATGATGGAATGATGCTATATTTCATGTACAGATGCACCTTGGTGATATTATAGGTTCAATTCCCGATCAATGCAATAAAGTAAATTTCACAATAAAGTAAACAACACAGGTGATTTTGTTTCCCAGTGCATATGAAAGTTGTGTTTACACTATAGTCTATTATGTGTACAATAACACTAATTATGAAGAATGTGCATATCTTAATTTAAAATATTTTGTTGCTAAGAATGCTAACGATCATCCTAGATGCCAGAAAAATGGTGCTAATAGACTTGCTTGTTGCAGGGGTGCCACAAACTTTCAAATTGTAAAAAGCACAGTATCTGCAAAGAACAGTAAAATGAAGCACAACACAAAGAAATATGCTTGCATGTTCTGATTCCTTCCACTATGGACTGTATGAATACAAATCTATTCTGACTTAGTATAACTGTCTTATTTTAATATCCTGAAAGGTAAGTTTCTTCTTATTGACTTTTGATTTATTCTTGAGTATAATTAAGAATAATTTTATTAATTTTTCCAGAAAAATCATGGAATATTTTTGTTCATTCTCAAGCTCTATGGGACTTTCATTAGAATTTCTTTACTTAAACATTAATTAAGGAAGATTTGAGAGTTTGAAAATATACATTTCTCCCATTCCAAGAGCATCATTTGACTCTACATTGAAATTTATATACATATGAAAATCCTTCACTTATTTTCATAAATCTGCAACTAGACATTTTAGATTTTTATGTGGTTATGTTTTGAAGTGATTTTTGAGTATGCATCCAGATTGTACAACTTTTGTAGCCATTGTAAGAACTTCACAGTTATTTTCTTGAATTTTACAGGTATAGATATTATCCTATGCAAGAAAAGATAATATTTCCCTTTTCGATTAATTAATGCATGAGGCCCCAAGTTCAACCTCCATCACTATAAAACAATAAAAATTAAAAAAATAAAAATAAATAAATATTAAAATTTAAAAAAATTAAGTAAGCAAAAACTCCCAAATCAATTAATTTACTTTTCCTTATTTTATGATAATGATAAAAATTCCCCAGACTGGAAAATTACTAGAGGTGATGTTCATAATCTTTATCATAGTTTTTATATGCAGCAGAAACTTTCTAAATTTTCTTTAGTATAAGTGATATTCATCATAGTTTTTAGACAATTATTCTTAATTCTATCTAAGAATAAGTGTCTTTCATTTTAAGAAGACTTTAATTTAGGAAAAGATTTTAAAATCTATAAAAGATTTCTTATCCATCTGCTGATTTATTCATAATGTTTAAAACTTTAGTTCATTGGTAATGTTTTTATTATTAAATTAACTAAGGCTAAGACATAATTTTAGAATAAACTACTTGAACATGATGAAGTACTGTAAGCATATTTCTTTATTTGTATTCTTCATTAATTTAAGAATTTTGCATCTGTAGATATATGAGTAACATTGGTCCATAGATTTATTTATGATATATCATTTTAAAATTAAGCTGCTTTCACAAATTCATTGACAAACATTCATTTTTTCTTTTTTCAACTTTATTGAAATATAATTGAAATAAATTGTGTACAAGTATGCAACTAGATATTTTGATGTATATGTACATTGAAAAAATAATCTCTACAATTAAGCTAATTAATATGTTTGTATCATCTCATATAGTTACCACTTTATTTTTTTGTGCGGTAAGAACAGTTAAGATGCTCCTGTCAGAAAATTTCAAGTATATAATACACTAATTATAGTTACACTGCTATACATGACCTTAAGAACAAGGCCTTCAAAAATAATTCATTTTGCATAATTGGAAATTTATAACCTTTGACCACCATCTCCCCATTTCTACCACATTCCTGAGGTTTTAGCAACCACTATTCTACTTTCTGCTTCTATAATTTTGACTATTTTACATTCCACATGTTAAGTGAAATTATGCAATATTTTTTTATCTGTGCCTGTCTTATTTTACTTTAATATAATGTTCAACAGGTTTATCCATGTTGTAGAAAGTATCAGGATTTCTTTCCTTTGAGGCACATTATTATACTATGATGTACTTACAGCATATTTTTTAAATCCATTCATCTAGCAATGGACCTATCCGTATCTTGGTTATTGTGAATAATGCTGCATTGAACATAAAAGTGAGGATATCTGTTGAGATTATGGTATTTAATTTGAATATATACACAGAGGTTGGGATAACAGGTCATATTTGTAATTTTTTGTGTAATCTTACTTCTTTTTATAATGGCTATACCCACTTACATTGTCACCAACAGTATGCAACAGTTAGTATATGTTATAATTTTTATTACATTATTCTTATGTTGTCACATTTTCTTCAGAGATATGCATTGGATTCTTTCTTTTGTTTTTTTTTAAACTATTCTTAAGTACCGATGTTGTAGAAATGCTGGAGGAGCAAGTGGACATATATTTGAAATCATAAGGTGAATAAAAAGCTTCAAGTGAAAGTAAAAATATAGATAAATATAAAAGACAATAATATGCTTTTGGAACTTAATTTCACTTTTTCTTTCCTATATGATTTAAATGATAAACATGAAATAGTGATCATAAATTTATGCTAAGGATTATAAAAAATATAAAGATATATTTATACTAACAAAATAAGAAATGAATGGAGTTAAATAGGAGTAAAATTTTTGTGTTCTATTAAGCCTACATTGTTATAAATTCAAAGTTGATTTCTACTTACTATATTAATTGTAATCCCTATGGTAAAAGGAATCAAAATAGTACACTAGAAAAAAACTCAATCAAATGAAAAATAAGGCAGTATTGGAGGAACTAAGGAATAAAATATATCATACTCAGAAATAAATTGCAAATAGCAAAATGGCAGAAGTTCTTTATTCAGAATCACCTGAAATATAAATGGATTAAATCTTCCAAATAAAAGACAGGGATTACAGAAGGAATTCCCATCATATAATCCAAATATGGTCTGCCTAAACATACTCATTATGCATCCAAAGGCACAAAGAAAGTGAAAATATGGCAAATGATATTCTATACAATTAGTAACCAAATGTTATTTCATGTGGCTATACTAACTGTTTTAGTTAGGTTTTTGTAGTTGTGACCAAAAATATGACAAGAACAAATTAAAGGAGTAAAAATCTACTTAGGGGATCACAGTTTCAGAGGCCTCTGTCCATAGACAGCTGATTCCATTTCTTTGGGCCTGAGGTAAAGCAATACATCTTGGGGGTGGCACAGTAGAGGAAGAAAGTTGCTCACTCAAGACAGGGTGAGGAAGCAGAGAGGGAGGAAGGGACTGTAAGAAGAACAACTTTTCAGGACACACCTCTAGGAACCACCTTCTCTGGCCACAGCCTACCTGCCTACAGTTACCACCCAGTTAATTCATTTAAATTAGGATGGTCTGATTGATTAAATTTCTCTTGCATTAACACAGTAGCTTTTGTGGGACAACTCAAATTCAAACCAAAACATTAATATTACATGAAATGAAATTTAAATCAAATTATTACAAGAGAAAAAAGGTCATGACATATTTTTAAAAGGTCAATCCATCAAGAAAACATAACAGTTGTAAATATATACAAACCACATGGAAGAACATAGACTATATGAAGGAAACATTAGCAAAATCGGAGGGAGAAATAATAATGCACTAATAGTTGCAGACTTACATATTCCACATTCAGTAGTGGGTAGAACATGTAGGGCAAAAGAACAATAAGGAAATGGAGGATTTGAGCAACAGTATAAACCAAGTAGGCCTCACAAAGATGAATAGAAACATCCAACAAACAACATCAAGATACACAGTTTTCTAAGTATACATGGTACATTTTCCAGGACGGACTACATGTTAGAAAACAAAATAAGCCTTAATAAGTCTTAAAATATATAAATGACACAAATTATCTTTTGTGACAGCAATGAAATGAAACCAGAAAATAATAATAGAATAAATATTGGAAAATTAATACACAATCTTAACCAATGACTAAAAAAAGGAAACTGAACAAAATTAGAAAATACTTAAGGGCGAATGAAAAAAAAACACGAAGTATCAAAAGTGTCAATGCAATACTTATGAAAATTTGATTTAATTTGCATTTTGTTGAGATTTTTCATGTACATTAATACAAGATATGGGCCCATATTTCCTTTCTTTGTTTCTTTTTTTGGTTCTCAGTGATTGAACCCTGGGGGACTTAACCACTGAGCCACATCCCCAGCCCTTTTTAAAGTTTTTAAATTTTGAAACAGGTTCTCACTAAGTTTCTAAGGGCCTCCCAAGTTGCTAAGGCTGGTCTCAAACTTGCAATCCTCCTGCCTCAGCCTTCTGAGATACTAAGATTAGAGGCATGCACCACCATACCCAGCCTGTATTTTCTTTCTTATGTTTTTTTAAATAAATTTGGTATCTAAACAATACTGAACTCAAAGAATGAGTTAATATTCGTTCTTTTTTCTTACTTTTTGCAACAGTTTATGAAAAATGAAATATTTGACAGAATTTATCACTGAAGATTTTTATGCCTGCATTTTTCTTTTCTTCCTTTTTTTCTCTATTATTCAGCCAATCTCTTTAACTTATTTTATGCTTATTCAAATTTTCTGTTTTTTCTTGAGTCATTGTGGTAGTCTGTGTTTCTAGAAATGTGTCCATCCCATCCAGGTGGTCTAATTTGTTTATATAGTTTTTCATAATATTTCCTTATTTTACACTTCATTTTCACAAGGTCACAAGCAGCCTAACCTATTGTATTTTTTAATCTAGTAATTTGATTTTTCTATATTTTGTTTATCAGTCTATCTAAAAGTTTGTCAATATTAATTATCTTTTGATAATTTTCTTTCTTCTACTTTTTCTTTTTGGTCTTTTTTCCTCACTCTTTTCAGGTGGTTCACATGAGAACTAAAGTTACTGATTTAAGATATATTTTATTTTTAGGTATTGACAGCTATAAATTTCTGTCATTGCATATCTTTACATATTTCTTGGTAGAATGTGTCTTAATTTGTATTTGTATTCAAATATTTTTTAGTTTCTCTCCTGTTTCCTTTTCTTTGACTCATTTATTATTTAGTAGTATATTTTTATATTAAAGTATTTGTGAATGTCCCAGATTTCCTTTTGTAATGATTTCTGATGTCATTCCATTGTAAAGAGAACATATTTTATAAGATGAGAGTCATCTGAAATATATTGAGGATTGTCTTATTCCCTGGCATGTCTCAGTCCTGGAGAATGTTGGGACTGAGTGTTCTATATAGTCCTTCAAGGTCTAGTCAGCTTTCTATGTTGAAGTCTTTTATTTCCTTCTTGAGCTTTAGCCTAGTTATCTATCCTTTAATGACAACAGATGACTAATACTCCATTTTATGTGCACCACGTTGTACTTATCCATTTATTGGGTAATGCACATTCAGTTATTGTTTCTATCATTTGGCTTTTATGAATAAGGCTTTATGAACATCCATGCACATGCTTTTGTGTGGACATATGCTATCATTTGTCTTGCATACATAAATAGAAGTGGAATTAATTTTTCAATAATAAAACTATGATTCACATAGTGAGGAGAGGTCAGACTGTTTTCTGAAGTGGCTATACCATTTTATGTTCTGACCTGTAGTACAACTAGTCTGTATTTATTTTATTTTTTAGTTTCTTTGTTTGACTTTTGTATCATGGTAATACTGGCCTCATAGAATTAATTGGATTTTTTCCTTTACCTTCTAACTTTTGAAAGATTTAATTAAAGATTGCTGGTGGAAGTCA
Organism: Sciurus carolinensis; assembly: GCF_902686445.1. NCBI lineage: Eukaryota > Metazoa > Chordata > Mammalia > Rodentia > Sciuridae > Sciurus > Sciurus carolinensis. The sequence goes on along the minus strand of NC_062232.1, from coordinate 121,227,444 downwards.
GCAGTGAAACCATCTGGACTGGGCTTTTCTTTCTGTATAGTTTTTTTTTTAATTGCAGAATGAGTCTTTTACTACAAGTCTATTCAGATTTTCTGTTTCACCTTGAGTCAGTTTGGCAATCTGTATTTTCTTAGGAATTTGTTCAGTTTATCTAAGTTATTTAATTCATTGGTGTACCTTGTCCATAGTATTGTATTCCTCCTTAATTCTTTTCATTTCTGCAACATTTTTAATAATAGTTCCTCTTTCACTTTTGATTTTATTGTTAGTTCTCTCTATTCTTGGCTTTTCTTGCTAAAAATTTATCATTTTTATTGATCTATTCAAGGAAATAACTTTTGGATTAATTGATGTTATCTATTGTTTTTCTATTCTCTATTTAATTAACTTCCATTCTGATCCTTGTTCCCTTCCTTCTGTTTGTATTTGGTTTAATTTCTCTTCCATTGACAATGTCTTAAGGTGGAAGGTTAGGTTAATGATTTGAGATCACTATTATTTTTCCTATAGTCATTTACAGACAATATTTCTTGTAATAGAGTTTCTGCAACTCAGAACTTTGGTAAATAAAAAGAACCAGCCTTGTCTTCCTGAGGTGAATTATGTTAGCCCTCTACAGATAAGTGGGGAGAATGAGAGCCCTTCATTCTTTCCTGTACCTGCCAGCATTAGATCTTCAATTACACTAAGTTGGGGGTGTGATCATGTCTCAAATGCCAGACTCTGATTTTTAACAAGATTGAATAGATTTCCTCAGGTAAGATTACTCCATAATTTTGTATGGCCTTAGAAAATTTTGAGAGTTTTAAAAATGTATATGTGTATTTTTTAAGGTTGTTTTGTTGGGGAGAGTATTTGTAGAACTTCTTGTGCTACTGTTCTGAAAATGCTTCCCTACTTTTGAGGAATATAATTCTCAGAGTGCAGTACAGTATCATTCAACTTCCTGGAACTTTGGTCTTAAATGTCTATAATGTTCAAAACTTTGTAGAAAAATAGTTGAAGGCACATTCTGCTGGCATTACAAAAAAAGTACTTGTGAATTACAGTGATAACTAACTGGTTTTCAAAACAGAACACTTTATGAATGAGAGTCAGGTAGTGGGAAAAGAACAAAACTATTTTCAATCATTTGAAAATCTAGCTTATTTCATGAAGTAAAGTCTGTGATGATAATGAAGCAAATTCAAAGTAATCCTTTACTTTGGATTCTTATCAGCTTTATAGTAACTAGAAACTCCTCTTGTATTTGTCCAATGACTTTCTCAAAGGATTACTTTTTTGTGAATTTGCCAGTTTCTGCTCTTTTACTTTTATACTGGTTTAGTTGATGTCAGGAGCTGTTAATTCAATGCCACTTTTCAATGTGAAGGTCAATCATACACTGTTAAAATATGCTGGAAACACTTAAAACAAGAGAAAAGGCAGCATGGAATGAACCAGTGAATTTCTTTACAGTGTTATCAAGAATGATGCTACACATTCACTCAATATTATTTGTGATAAAAATTTCAACATTTCTTTGAGCTCTTTTGGAATGTGAGAGAGAAATAACTTTTGCCTACAAATACTACTTCCAGAAGCTTACTAAAAGACTTTAGCTATGGCTCTTTTATTATCAGTATAGTTGATTTGAGAGGAATCTTTTGGAAAAATAGACTGGGTCTCTGCCAAATTTTCAATGTATGAGTAGAGGGAAAATAATGTTTACTAGAAATTTCTTCTTCTAATTCAGAGAGCTAGTTCATTGGTAAAAGTGTCATGATAGAAACAAGAGTACGTCCAGCAAAGACTTTCATAAGTGTGAAAGAACCTGTTTTTCTAAGATTATATCAGTAAACAATGTTCAACTCTCAATCCAACCCTGCTGCTACTCTCACAGAGATTGTTGTTTACTATACAAGTTTTTTTCCAGGAACTATGCCTGGAGGCACCAAGTGGTACTACTAGATTCCAGATTGGGTTGGATTGTTCATATTGTTGAGAGGAAATTCAGGTGAAGTGCTATAAAATTCCAATAGCATGCTTTCATCTCTAGATGTGACCTAGATGAAATGAGAGGTATCAATATCATTCTAGAATTCTTTTATTAGATGTGGCTCAAAAGTCGGTCCCATATCTCCCTTTAAACATACCACATCTCTTTTATATCATCTCTACTATATCAAATGTAAATTGGCATTTACCCTTCCCTAGTCTTTAGCATACTATTTCAGATTTTCCTCCAATTATCTATGCTTTCATTCATTGTGATAGATTTCTATGATTGCTGTAACAAAGTACAAAACCTGAATGACTAATACAACACAAATTTATTCTTTCATAATAGTTGAGGTCAGAAGTCTGAAATGGGTTTCAATAGGCCAAAATTACTGTTTCATCTGGATTGTGCTTCCACTGAAATATCTATGGGAGAATCCATCTCTTTTTCTTTGCCAGGTTCCACAAACTGTCCTCATCACTTGCCTCTTCAGCTCCTGATCATATTGATCCCTCCACCCTTTTCTATCATGTCATAGCCTTCTTCCCCTTTTGTCTTCAAAACTCTCCATGACTACCTCTTCTAAGGACACCTGTATTTAACTTTAGACCCATATGAATCATTAAAGTTATCTGTGCATTCCAAAATCTTTTACTTCATCAAATATATAATGTTCTTTTAGCCATATAAGGTAACATTTGCAGTTTTTGAAAGTGAATGAATACATATCTTCAGGATCCATTATTCAGCCTTTAACCGTCTCTGTGACGGGAGTTCAAAAGAGCAATAATTAGATTGTAATGCTAATTTTACCTTCTTGCCTGCAACTGTCATAAAAATACTTTTTAATTTGTTTTTAGTATGTATATTAACTATGCTTCAGATACCATTCTGAGTTCTTCACAAACATTAATTTATTTGACTGTCATAACAGCATCATTTTACATATGTTGAAGAAAAGACAAGGAACACTTAAGTAACTTGATAAAAGCTATAAAATTTGTGATTGGAGGAGATAATATTTGAACCCAGGCAGTTGGACTTGAGATATTGATTTCTTAATAAATGTATTCTTGATGATAAATTATTTTTTTCTTTTAAAGGATAAATGTGATTTTCTAATTTATCCAAGTTGAAGAAAAATTTTAAAGTCTCAATATTAGGTAGAAACATAAACATCCAACTAGCTCTTACATAAACTAAATTAAAAAGATTTCATCATAGTTTTTATTTCTTTGGTCATTTCATTGAAAACATGAAAGGCAAGAAGACAAGTATGTATGTTCATATAGTATTCTTGACCATAAATCTATTTCTTCTTTTTGCCTTTCTTTGGCATTGAATTTCCAAAGGAGCATAATGTAATACAAAGAAAAAATGGAGTTAGAGATAGCTAATTTTGAATATTGCCTCAAAGAATTCAGTGATCTATGAAACTCTGAGAAAGATGCTTTACTTCTCTCAGCTTCATTTTGTGTGTGTGTGAAACAGAACAACTGAATCTAGATTCTCAGGTTTGTTTAAAGATTTAAACTAAATAATATTTATCACCTATTAAGAACAGTGCTTGGGATATAAAGGGTGTTAATATTATTTCTCACTCTTATGCCCTTTCCTTTTCTCTCTCTCTCTCTCTCTCTCTCTCTCTCTCTCTCTCTCTCTCTCTCTCTCTCTCTCTCTCTCTCTCCCTTTCTCTGTTCTGGGAACTGAACTCCAGTGTCACTTTACTACCCAGCTACATTCTCAGACCTTTTTTATTGTGACAGGATCTTTCTAAGTTGCTGAACCTGGCTTCAAACATGAGATCCTACTGCCTCATCCTCCTGAGTTGCTTAGATTACAGGTATGTGCCACAATACCTGGCTCCCTTTGTTTTATGCACATTCAAGGATACATATTATATGTCTATATGTTTTAAAGTCATCTCTCCTATTTTGTTAATATTTAATCATTAAACAATTTTCCATGCCCATTTTATTATTCACTTCTGTATATTTTCTCATTCTGTGATTGTTTGCCAAGCCAAAAGTCCATGCTCAGAAATTCCACAGTAGGTTCTCCTGCAGCTCTTGCCTGTATTTAAGTACCAAGCCCTGCTCCTATGCCGTGTTGCCAAATTGCTGGTGAGTAGCTGACTTAACTTCTGTCTCAACTAAAAGACTGTATAATAGGCAGTGTTGAGGAGACACAGGAAAATTAGACAAAAATTCATAGGGAGATACCACGCTGTATGGGCCATTAAAGGGAGATTCTCAATAACAGTATTTCTCATAATACACATTTTCTACAAATATTTGATATTAGAAGTGGAGAAGAATCATGCCATTCCTAGAAAATTCATATAAAATTATTTCTACTTCCTATACTTATACCTAAGTAATGTTTATTTTTCTGGGGGACACTTCTCACAAATCTGGGCTTCGAATATTTTTCATAGGGAGCTCAAACTATCGCTCATGACTCAGAATATACTTTCAGTGATAGTGGTCAATTCCTCAATTGTGTTTATGTGCTAAAATTTATTAATAACCACTCCATTGGTGGTTATGTAGATTGCTTCCAATTTTTCTTTTGCAAATACTGCTACAGTAAACTACCATGAATATAAAAAATAAAATGTTTTCTAATACATATGCTCTAACATACATACAAAAATGTAACTCATTTTTAAATTTTTTTTAGTTATAGATGGATACAGTACCTTCACTTTATTTATTTATTTATTTATTTATTTATTTATTTATTTATTTATATGTGGTGCTGAGAATCGAACACAGTACCTCCATGTGCTAGGCAAGTGCTCTACCACTGAGCCACAACCCCAGTCCCTATAAGGCATTTTTTAATGATAACTAACTTTGAGTCATCTTTTCTCTCTTTTTTGTTTATTTTTCTATCTATTTTGGTCTTTATTTTTGTCTTCAAATTCTCCCATGTATTGGAGGTATACCTCATTTTAGTATCCCCAGGGAAAATTGAGTCCCATCCAACTTGACTTTATTTTATTTATTTACTTATTTAATTAATTTCTCCTCACTCATTTTAGTTAGCTTTTTGTGTGACCAAAATAACCAACAAAAACAATTTATAGAATTAAAAGTTTATTTTGGCTCATAGTTTCAGAGGGTCAGTCCACAATTTGCTAACTCCATAGCTCTACACAGAACATTATGGCAAAAGAGTGTGGCAGAGAAAAGCAGTTCAGGACATGGCAAGAAAAGGAAATAGGAGAGAGAGAGAGAGAGAGAGAGAGAGAGAGAGAGAGAGAGAGAGAGCTAGCTCTGCTCACCAAGGACAAAATATAAGCCCCAAAGTCACATACCTAGTGACCCACCTGACTAAAATTACCACCCCGTGTATTCATATCCATGGATTAATCTGATTAGTTACAACTCTTATATCTAATCATTTCACCTTTTAACATTAATGCAGTGTTTCATACATGAGCTTATATCTAACCATATCATAACCTTATATCTAAACTATAACATCACTCAACATTTTGGGGACAGAGAATGAATGGCACATCTGTCTTGCATATCATTTCAGTCAACAGCTTAATAGGAACTTTTGCTCCACACCCTGCATTTCACCCTGTGACCTCTTAATTGGTTCCTTAAGGCCTTCCTCATAGACATGACCATATGCCCTTTCTTCACTTTCCCAAAGCACAACCATTAAACCAGGGAGTAAAAACTGGCAAAACCTGGCTGAATTTGAAAGGATAATAAAAAGGAATTACAATGGGGATTGAAAACACTTAACAACTAGCCATTAGATATCACTACACCTATAGTCAATGGCTCAACCCTCTAAAAGGATCACCTCAAAAGAATCTGGTCTGAAAACATGAAACTTAGGACAGTTCACCTCCTACCAATGAAAAGATATACTTAATTAAATTAGCACTTTATAATTATACACAGTAGTTGGATCATTCTGATGAATGCATACATGCATGGAAATTTATTTCAGTTCATGGTCACACACCCCCATTCACCCTCCCCTATTGCTCCCTCCTCCCTCCACTTCCCTATTCTTCCTCTATTCTGCTAGACATCATTTTGCTCATTTATTTATATTCAATTGGTTTCTTTTACTTATACATAAGGGTGAAATTCCCTGTGGCACATCTATATATGTATATAACTCCCCTATCTGATCACAGCATCCCCCGGATCCTCTGATGGTCAAGGATGAGAAAAAATAAATTGCCATTCTTTCATTAGCAGCAGGTCTGCTTTTTAATAAAAATCTTTCTTAGCTGCAATTTTGCTCAACAACGATAAATTGGTGTATGCATAAAAATAAAAATAGCAAACATTTCATATTCTACTACTCTTCTTTTTTCTCTTAACAACCTATCATGGGCCTTATTCTATGTCAAGATTTTAATGGCTACCTCCTTTTCATCACATTAATGTTAACAATTTTTATAATGAATTCCTATTGATAGACATAGTTGTTTCAAATTCATTGTTAATATAAAATCCTTGTGATATGAATGCATCTTTGCTCCTCTTTTCATTTATTTTATTAGGATGACTATCCTAAAATAAGCTTATTATTTATGTAAGAGAGAATACTATATATAGAATTTCAATAGATTTACCAAATTACCCTCCAGAACCAGTATATGAATGCATGTTTACTCATATCCTCATAAAACTAAATATTGTCATGATCTCAAATCTTGGCAATGTTCAGATTACCTGTGATGGCCAACTATCAAGAGGTATGTGCTTTGAGTTTCATTGTTGGTAGGAATGATTTGAGGACAGAGTCTCCTGACATTGTGGCGTATTTTTATTTGTGAGATCATGGTTCACATTCTATTCTCTGACTACAATAGGATCATTGACAAGAAAACATGCATGCTAATAGGAATCAAGGATAATTCTATCTTTCAGGATTTTGCAAGTAACTGGTCCATGATAAAGATAGTAAATATATTATTGAATAAGAGATATTATGTGGTAAAAAAATAATAGATAATGGTCTTATTGGAGAAGGTATGAAATTAAAATGAAATACAAAGTAAAATTGAAAAGTTATTTTTATCAGTTTGCTATTTCTGCAGCAGAAACGTGAACAGCCCCAAATTTAGTGACATACAACTAAACTGATGTATTTATTTCTCTTAATTTTGTGAGTTAGTTCCTTCGTTGTTTTTTCCATGGCTAATTCATGTGAAAGTATTCAGCTGTAGAAAGGAATCACTTTGAGGGTCCAAGATTTCTTCATTCCCCTGGCAGTTTCTAATGACTGTTGGTTCTAAGGCCTCTGTCACTTTCAACATGGTCTCTTATCCTTCAATAGCCAGACAAGCCTCTTTCCATGTTGAACTAAGGTAGAATTCTATGAAGGTGAATACAGAAACTGTAAAACAACTTTATGCCAAATTGCCTGAACATTCATAATAGCGTTTCTATAACATTTGTTAGCACGAAGAAAGACAGATAGCTACTAGATTTAAGGGATAGAGAAAATATTATCTCTTAATAGAAAAAGTGCCAAAGACATTGTAAACAGTTTTACATACTGGGATGGTAGAAATTTGTGGTCACTAACTTAGCACCTAGTAAATCATTTTAAGAAGGAGTATCACATAATTTGAATGTTTAAATGGTCACTCTGGCTATTGCAAGGTAAATGAACTGTACTGGAACAAAAGAAGTAGAAATATCATATAGACATTTAATTCTGAAAGGAAAGTCACATTGTTGAAGATGTTTAAAAAATATTACTGGACATTTCTGAATCAACGTAATTGACATTGTTACCAGTTTAGATAAAGTGCTATGATACAGTCTGTAGTCATTATCTTTCTGAATTCAATCCATCATAGTCAAAGAAGAATGAACAGGTAAAATCTCTCTTGGAAAAAGGCTGTAGAAATAATGTTCAGATAGTTTCAAAATCAGGTTTACACAATGTATATCTACAGTGGACAAAGTCAAAAGTGTTTTAGTCTCTGTTCAGAAAGTATTATGATAAGAGTAAAATGTTCCCACTCCTTGGCCTATACCCAAAGGACTTAAAATCAGCATTCTACAGTTACACAGCTACATCAATGTAAGTGGGGGTTCAATTCTCAATAGCTATGCTATGGAGCCAACCTAGATGCTCTTCAATAGATGAATGGATAAAGAAACTGTGGTATTTATACACAATGGAATATTACTTAGCCATAAAGAAGAATAAAATTATGTCATTTGCAGGCAAATGGATGAAGTTGGAGAATATCATGGTAAGTGAGTTAAGCCAATCCCAAAAAACCAACAATTGAATGATCTCTCTGATAAGTGGATGATGATACATAATGGAGGGGTGGGAGGAAGGCAAGAATGGAGGAAGGATGGATTGTATAGAGGAAAAAGAAGGTTGAGAGGGGTGGGGGAAGGAAAAATAACAGAATGAGACAAACATCATTACCCTATGTACATGTATGATTACACAAATGGTATGACACTACTTCATGTACAACCAGAGAAACAGGTTGTACCCAATTTGTTTACAATGAATCAAAATAAATAAATTATTAAAAAAGAGTAAAATGTTCTAAAATCCAATGTATTTTCCACCTTTCCTCTCCATAAAATTTGTAAAAATTAGATGACTACTTTGCAAAGGAACTTTGAGTTTATAGTCCTTGAAAGTCAAAAGATGTTCCTGTTACCTAATTAAAATATAAACCTTAGGAATTGGATAAATCAATTTATAGTCATGGAGAAATGATAATGAGAATGCCATTTCTAAAAATGGCTCCATTGGAAAGGAGTGTAGATGTTGTGATGATGTGAAATGATAAGCTGGTTAGCTATAAAAAAGATAATGAATGAAGTAGTCAAAGGAAAGAGAAAGTATCCCTTAATCCAAAATAAACAATTACAGAGTCAGCTGAAAAGTAACTCAAAAAGTTCCAGATCTTTGCAATAATCTAGTTATCAAAGTTCATATATTTTTAATGCTAGTTCTCAGTATGTGTAATGTTGTAGTGTGTCACTCTCCTACAGTACTAGAGGAATAAATTATTATGGTTTTTTCAAAAGACATTGGCAGTTTGTATCTCCTTCCTTTGAAAAATTATATTTTCTACTCAATAATTCTGATTAAGGAAATGACTTCAGGAAAGAGAAACTCATATGCATAAATATTAATGGTGGTTTATTAAGGCAAAAATTTTAGCCTAAGTTGCAATGATAGATGCTTTAAGAAATAAATTTTAATGGTTTAATAGCAAGAACTATCATGTAGTTATCAAAAAACATGTTTGAATGCATTTATAATAATTCAAACTTCATCAAAAATATCTGGTTATAAATCATTTTGAGAATATGACTTCAATTCATTCATTCCTACTTAACTGCTTATGGCAATCAGAAAGCAGAGTGAGAGAGGTCTGCTTAACTGCTTATAGTTAGGTAGGAGTCAATGGGTTGAAAGTAACCCAAAAAACCTCAAAATTGGAAAAATGCTTGAGAGGAATCATTTAAAGTTTCTGGAATTTGTCATGATTTAAACAACAAATTGAAAAGTGTTTATTCATAATAATCTTCAGAAAACCAAAAAAAATTGTGAGTCTATGGAGGTCTGGTATTAGACTTCCTCCATTCCTCATGAAATGAGTGAGAACAGGAGTGATACCAGGACAGGGTTGCCTATGAGAAACAGTAGTTTTATTGCTAATAGGGGATGACTTGATTTGCAGTACAGGGTGGAAAACCCATAACCCAGTACCAAATAAAACAAGTCTGTAGCTTTGCTAACAGGAGGTTGCGTTCCCAGTTGGAGCAGGCAGCAGTTTGGAAGACTAGCCACAAATTTAACAGGGGGATCTGGGAAATGAGTAAGCCATACAAAGGCTAGATAAACATTTCACATACACCTGGCCAGTTTATCCAAACACACAGGAGAGCCCCAAGAAAACCCAAGTTGCTTCAATAACTTTGGTTGACTAAAATGCTACATGCATGAATAGAGGACACTTGAGAGAACACACGGTCTCCACATATTCCCAACTGACTGAGAGACTGTGCAAAAGTACATAAGAAAACTAAGAGGGCCCTGAGGAGACCAAAAGCTGAAAAAAATCCTTGAAAACTTTCTAAAGTATGAAATGCATCTTCAAGCTGCATGCAAATTCACAGGCAAAAGATGGAAGACTTACTGACTCTAGCTGTTTGATTAAAAAAAAGACTCTGACCAATTGTTTTCAAACCACTAAAGTCAGGCAGAAATAAGGGTTACCCACAAGAAATCATAAACTAAGCTAAACTACAAACTGAACATAAGTTTCAGTGACTATACAGAATAGGGAAGTTACCAGAGACAGTGCAGGAAATTCTGTTAAAAAAGCAAATAACTGGACTGGGAATGCAACTCAGTGTTACAGTGTTTGCTTCGCATGTCTGAGGTTTGTGAAATAACTCAGGCACATGATCTCACTGTTATGGTTTAAATATGAGGGGTTTCCCGCAAACCTCCTGTGTTAATGCAGCATTACTCAGAAGTAACTGTAGGCAGGCAGGGGTGCCTGCAGGAGGTAGGTTACTGTGGGCATGACCTGGAAGGGCTCATCTTCCTTGCAGTACCCCCCACAAACTTTCTGGCTGCCATGAATGGAGCAGTGCTCCTCCACCACACACTTCTGCCATGATGTTCTGTCTCATCTTGGGTTCAGAGCTGTGGAGTTGGCCCACCAAAAATTAAACCTCTGAAGCTGCGAGCAAAACTGAACTTTTCATCCTCTAAGTTATTCTTGGTTATTTAGGTCATAGCAATGAAAAGCTGATGAACACATTCACTTATATGTGGAATCTAAATAAACCAAACACATTGAAGTAGAAAGAATAGCGATGGTTACAAGAGGTTTTGGGAAGATGTTGATCAAAGGGTATGAAGTTTCAGTTAGGATAGGGAAATAAATTTTAGTGATCTATTCCACAGAATGGTGACTATAATAAATAATAATGTGTTATACACTTCAAAAATTACTGAAAGAACACATTTTAAATGTATTTGTCAAAAATGGTAAGTATCTGAGGTGATGAAAGTGTTAATTAGATTGATTTACTCATTTTACAATATAATCATATTTTAAAATATCACATTCTACTATATATAATATTTGTCAATTTAAAAACTGAAAAATATAAGCCATATCCAAGAAAACAAAGAAGTTATTTCTGATTAGAAATAGATTTTGGACTAAACAGAAAATTTTCTAGTTCCTGTTATAAATATGGTCTTAAAATCTGAGGGAAACCATTTCTGTCATGATTTAAATATAATGTGTTCCCTAAAAGCTCAGGTTAGACAATTTAAGAATTTTGGAGTGAAATAACAGGGTTATGAGAGCCTTAGCTAAATCAATGGATGATTAATCCACTGATGTAGATTAACTGGGTGGTAACTATAGGCAGGTAGTATGTGGCTGGAGGAGGTAAGTCACTGAGGAGGCATGCCTTTGTGGTTTACATTTTGTCCCTGATGAGTGGACCTCTCTCACTCTGCTTTCTGATTGCCATGTCCTGAACTGCTTTCCTCCTCTGCACCATTCTGCTACAATGTTCTGCCTCATCTTGGGCCCAGAACAATGGAGTCAGTCATCTTTAGACTTTTGCCTCTGAAACCATAAACCCCGAATAAACTTTTCTTCCTCTAATTGTTCCTGTCAGGCCTTTTTTCCACAGTGATGAAAAAACTGACTAAAACAATCTTTAAATAATGAAGGAAAGGCATGATGACAACATCTCATCGAATAGAGAATACCAGTAGATAGAAAACATAAAAACAATTGAATATAAATTTTAGAGTTAAAAAGAACAATTACTAAAATGGTAAACTTACTAAAGAGATGTAATACAAACAAATCTGTGAACCAATGGAATAGTAATAGTGATTATGAACTCTATAAAACAGAAAGTAAGGCAAATGAAAACAAATCACACATCTGAGAAATGTAGGACATCACTAAACACAAAAATGTACATATAGTGAAGTAGCAGAAGATGGTAATGGAAAAAGAGCAGAAGTAATAGTACCTTAAAACTTCCCAAATTTGTAGAAAACTATGAGTTCAAAAAGTTTAACATATCATACATAGAATCAAAGGAGAAGTCTATATCTATTATTAGTCATTATTAGTCAAAAGACATTATTAGTCAAAAGACAGAAAATTGTGGAAGCATCAAGACAAGAGACTCAACAGTTACAAGAGGACTTCAAGAAAAATATACCTGACTCTCACAATAAGCAATGGACACCAGAAGGCACTGGCATAACCTAGACAAAGTGTTGAAAGAAAGAAACAATCAATGAATAATCTTATATCCAGAAAAACAACTTTTCACAAATGAAGATAAAATAAAGACATTCCCAGATAAACAAAAACATTAGTGTTTGTTGCTAACAGACTCTTTTTAAGAAAAAATAGAATAGGAAATTCTTCAAGCTTAAAGGAAGTGAACCCAAATGGAAATTCAAATCCATGAATAGAAGACAAAGTCAGTATAATTACATTTTCTTCTATATTCTCTTAACTGACTTATAAAGCAATTGAATAAAACATTATAAATTTAATGATATCTATGCATCTACAACATATAAAATGTATTCTATATGATAATAATGGCATAAAGGCAGTGTGTGAGATCAATTTGCATTGCAATAATGACATGATAAGGGATGGTAACTCCACAGGTTGAAGTGAAGAGAGCTATAATTATAAAAGGAATGTAATATAATATTTTCTTCTCTCAGTTACCTTATAAGACAAAACTTATATAATGTGATAATTACAATGTATTGTTGAGTTTTTAATATATATACATATATACACATATATATTACAGTAATGGTATGAGATGGAGAAAGAAAGGAAAAGAGCTGTATAATATTATGTCAAAGAAGAATTCAGTCACTATAAATCTGAAGTACATTCTGATAGAATTGATAATCCCTACTGAAACTGCTAAGAAAAAATGCAATGTGATACATATAAATTAAAATATTACTCTAGGAAAAGTTCATATGATGCAAAAGTAGAAAATAAAGGAGGAAGAGAGAAACAAAACCAGATACAAACATGGAAAATAAAATCCAAAGATAAAATATTAAATGTGAATAGATTAACCATAAAATAAAAATTGAGAGAGTAACAGAATGGATAAAAACCAAAATGCAACTATATGCTAGAAACAGGAGATAATATTTGGATTCAAAATACAAATAAATTATAAAATAATGGGAAATAAATCATGCAACCAACAACCTCAAGAGAGCAGGAATTTAAATGAATACCCAACAAAATAAATTTCTAAAAAGTTAACTATGATAGTTTGTAGTTACAAAGAATCAAATATTCACAAATATATTAAAATGATAAACAGGTACATACCCAAATTAAGGTAAAAACTGATAGAATTGATGGAAAAGATCAGTTAAAGATTTAAATACCCATCTCTCAATATTGCTTAAAACAACTAAGCAATATATCAATAAAGAAGTAGAAAACTGGAATAATGCTATAACCAAATAGATCTAATAAACATTACAGCAAACAATAGCACAATAAACATTGTTTTGAAGTACACATGAAGTTCTCCAGAAAAGAACACATAATAGAGAGTTTTTCAAAATGGCAGACTAGAGGGCGGCTGCATTTCATGTTGCTCCAGGACTCAGGATTCAAAAGAGGAGATAGTGAGTGACTTGGGACCAACTCAAAGCTGACAGGTGAGTCTCTCCCATTGGGGAGGCGTCCCGGATGGGGCGGTAGCCCCGGAACGCAGGGAACTTTGTGAAGTAGAGTCGCTCGGCGAGACGCCCCTCCCCCCACTGCAGCGGTAAACACAGACCACTGGGAACTTTGCAGAGGAAGCTGCTCAGCACAGTGCTTGGTTTCAGAGGAAACCGACGGGCTTCGGCAGCTGCCCAGAGGAGAGGCCGCATAGGCAGGCGATTAGGTGCAGAACAGGTCCCCAGGTCCTAGGCGGCTTTTTGGTGGAAGAGCTGCAGAGACAAGCTGAGGGACGGAGCGAAGGTTCCAGGACTTCGGGCAGATTCTCTGAGGAGAGGCAGCCTAAGGAGACTCGTCTGCGAAGGGTGAGGCTCCCAGGCCCAGGAGGTAGGTCCGGGCCCCTGGGAACGTTGCCTGGGAAGGCTGCCCTGCCCAGGTGGTAGTTGTGGACTGAGGGGAACCTCTAGGAGGGGAACTGACCAGCGAGACCTCCCCACCGGGTGAGTCTTCCCTGCTGGGTGAGGTTTTCCCACAAGGACGGTAAAACCAGAGACACAGGCCCAAACAGGCCTTGCCTCAGCCCACAGCCTAGTTCCCCTTTGGATGACCATTGGTCAACAAGTGGAGGCACCTCTGCCCACTAGCAGGGAATATACGCCACCTGAGTGTCACCACCCCTAGAGAGGCAGCTTCTTCATGGAGCTCCGCATTATCAACTTCCTCCCAGACTGCAGGCTACTGAAGGATAAGAGGGGATATACTAGCAATCTTCAGGGACATTATAAGTCGATAGAGGAAATCTGCAATATCTTAATGACCCACTGATTCCTGAACAATATGAGAAAACAAGGGAAGAAAATGCCCCAAACAAACCTAGATGTTACATCAATAAAATCCAATGACAGCATGGCAGAAGAAATGACAGAAAGGGAGTTCAGAATGTACATAATTAACATGATAAAGGAAGCAAATGATGAAATGAGAGAGCAAATGCAGGCATTGAATGATTGCACCAATCGACAGTTAAAAGAGCAAATAGAGGAAGCAAAAGATCATTTCAATAAAGAGTTAGAGATATTGAAAAAAAACCAAACAGAAATCCTTGAAATGAAGGAAACAATAAACCAAATTAAGAACTCCATAGAAAGCACAACCAATAGGATAGAACACCTGGAAGACAGAACCTCAGATATTGAAGACAAAATATTTAATCTTGAAAAAAAAGTTGACCAAACAGAGAAGATGGTAAGAAATCATGAACAGAATCAAAAGAACTATGGGGTATCATGAAAAGGTCAAATTTGAGAATTATTGGGATTGAGGAAGGCTTAGAGAAACAAACCAAAGGAATGAACAATCTATTCAATGAAATAATATCAGAAAATTTCCCAAATCTGAAGAATGAAATGGAAAATCAAGTTCAAGAGGCTTATAGGACTCCAAATACACAAAATTACAACAGACCCACACCAAGGCACATTATAATGAAAATACCTAACATACAAAATAAAGACAGAATTTTAAAGGCTGTGAGAGAAAAGAACCAAATTACATTCAGGGGGAAACCAATACGGATATCAGCAGATTTTTCAATCCAGACCTTAAAAGCTAGAAGGGCCTGGAATAACATTTTTCAACCCCTAAAAGAAAATGGATGCCAACCAAGAATCTTATACCCAGCAAAACTTACCTTCAGATTTGACGATGAAATAAAATTCTTCCATGACAGACAAAAGCTAAAGAATATACAAAAAGAAAGCCAGCATTACAGAACATTCTCAGCAAAATACTCCATGAGGAAGAGATGAAAAACAAAGAAGCAAATCAGCAAAGGGAGGAGCTATCCTAAAGGAACTCTCAAATAAAGAGGAACCAAGTCATGTCAAAAATAAACAAATAAATGAATAAAATGAGTCAAATGACTGGGAATAAAAATCATATCTCAATAATAACCCTGAATATTAATGGCCTGAATTCATCAATCAAAAGACATAGACTGGCAGATTGGATAAAAAAGAAAGATCCAACAATATGTTGCCTGCAAGAGACTCATCTCATAGAAAGAGATACCCAAAGACTAAAGGTGAAAGGAAGGGAAAAAACATACCATGCACATGAACCCATAAAAAAGCTGGGGTATCCATCCTCATTTCAGATAATGTGGACTTCAAGCCAAAGTTAGTCAGAAGGGATAAAGAAGGATATTTCATACTGCTCAAGGGAACCATAAATCAGCAAGACATAACAATCATAAATATCTATGCCCCAAAGAGTGGTTCATCCATGTATGTCAAATAAATCCTTCTCTATCTCAGAAACCAAATAGACCATAATACAATAATACTAGGTGATTTTAACATGCCTCTCTCACCACTGGACAGACCTTCCAAACAAAAATTGAACAAAGAAACCATAGATCTCAATAACACAATCAATAATTTAGACTTAACAGACATTTATAGAATATAACATCCAACCAAGAGCGAATACACTTTCTTCTCAGCAGCACATGGATCCTTCTCTAAAATAGACCATATATTATGCCACAAAGCTAATGTCAGCAAATACAAGAAGATAGAGACACTAACTTGTATTCTATCAGATCATAATGGATTGAAGTTAGAAATAAATGAAAAAGTAAAAAACAGAAATTACTCCAACACCTGGAGATTAAACAATATGCTATTATATGATGAATGGATAACAGAAGATATTAGGAAGGAAATTAAAAAATTCTTAGAGGTAAATGAGAAGAAAGAAACATCATATCAAAATCTCTGGGACACTATGAAAGCAGTAGTTAGAGGAAAATTTATTTCATGGAGCGCATTCAATAAAAGAAGTAAAACTCAACAAATCAACGACCTAACACTACAGCTCAAAGCCCTAGAAAAAGAAGAACAGAGCAACACCAAAAGTAGTAGAAGAAAGGAAATAATAAAACTCAGAGCTGAAATCAATGAAATTGAAACAAAAGAAACAATACAAAAAATTGACAAAATAAATAGTTGGTTCTTCGAAAAAATAAATAAAATTGATAAACCTTTAGCCACACTAACAAAGAGAAGACGAGAGAAAACCCAAATCACCAAAATTCAGAATGAACAAGGAAATATCATAACAGACACGATGAAATACAAAACATAATTAGAAGCTATTTTGAAAATCTATACTCCAACAAATAGAAAATTTCGAAGATATCAACAAGTTTCTAGAGACATATGAATTGCCTAAACTAAACGAGGAGGACATACACAATTTAAATAGACCAATTTCAAGTAATGAAATAGAAGAAGTCATCAAAAGCCTACCAACAAAGAAAAGTCCAGGACCTGATGGGTTCTCAGCCGAGTTCTACAAAACCTTTAAAGAAGAGCTCATTCCAATACTTTTCAAAGTATTCCATGAAATAGAAGAGGAGGGAACTCTCCCAAACTCATTCTATGAAACCAATATCACCCTGATACCTAAACTAGACAGAGACACATCGAGGAAAGAAAATTTTAGACCAATATCCTTAATGAACATCGACGCAAAAATTCTTAACAAAATTTTAGCAAATCACATACAAAAACATATTAAAAAGATAGTGCACCATGATCAAGTGGGTTTCATCCCAGGGATGCAAGGTTGGTTCAACATCAGGAAATCAATAAATGTCATTCACCATATCAACAGACTTAAAGTCAAGAATCACATGATTATTTCAATAGATTCAGAAAAAGCATTTGATAAAATACAGCACCCCTTCATGCTCAAAACACTAGAAAAAATAGGGATACAGGGAACTTTCCTTTACATTGTAAAGGCCATCTACGCTAAGCCCATGGCTAATATCATTCTAAATGGTGAAAAATTGAAAGCATTCCCCCTAAAATCTGGAACATGGCAGGGATGCCCTCTTTCACCACTCCTATTCAATATTGTCCTTGAAACTCTAGCCAGAGCAATTAGACGAACCAAAGAAATTAAAGGGATACGAATAGGAAAAGAAGAACTCAAACTATCCTTATTTGCTGATGATATGATTATATACGTAGAGGAACCAGGAAATTTCACCAGAAAACTCTTAGAACTCATAAGTGAATTTAGTAAAGTAGTAGGATATAAGATCAATGCTCATAAATCTAATGCATTTTTATACATAAGTGATGAATCTTCAGAAAGAGATATTAGGAAAATTACCCCATTCACAATAGCATCGAAAAAAATAAAATACTTGGGAATCAATCTCACAAAAGAGGTGAAGAACCTCTACAATGAGAACTACAGAACACTAAAGAAAGAAATTAAAGAAAACCTTAGAAGATGGAAGCATCTCCCATGTTCCTGGATAGGCAGAATTAATATTGTCAAAATGACCATACTACCAAAAGTGCTATACAGATTCAATACAATTCCAATTAAAATCCCAATGACGTACTTTACAGAAATAGAACAAACAATCATGAAATTCATCTGGAAGAATACAAAACCCAGAATAGCTAAAGCAATCCTTCGCAGGAAAAATGAAGCAGGGGGTATTGCAATACCAGAACTTCACCTATACTACAAAGCAATAGTAACAAAAACAGCATGGTATTAGTACCAAAATAGACAGGTAGATCAATGGTACAGAATAGAGGACACGGACTCAAACCCAAATAAATATAATTTTCTCATATTAGACAAAGGGGCCAAAAATATGCAATGGAGAAAGATAGCCTCTTCAACAAATGGTCCTGGGAAAATTGGAAATCCATATGCAACAGAATGAAACTAAACCCATATCTCTCATCATGCATGAAACTAAACTCAAAATGGATTAAGGACCTCAGAATCAGACCAGAGATCCTGCATCTTATAGAAGAAAAAGTAGGTCCAGAGCTTCAACATGTCGGCTTAGGACCAGACTTCCTCAACAGGACTCCCATAGCACAAGAAAAAAAAGCAAGAATCAACAACTGGGATAGATTCAAACTAAAAAGCTTTCTCTCAGCAAAGGAAACTATCAGCAATGCGAAGAAAGAGCCTACAGAGTGGGAGAAAATCTTTGGCAATCATACTTCAGATAGAGCACTAATCTCCAGAATCTATAAAGAACTCAAAAAACTCTACACCAAGAATGCAAATAATCCAATCAACAAATGGACTAAGGAAATGAATAGACACTTCACAGAAGAAGATCTACAAGCAATCAACAAACATATGAAAAAATGTTCAACATCTCTAGTAATAAGAGAAATGCAAATCAAAACTACCCTAAGATTCCATCTCACCCCAATTAGAATGGTGATTATCAAGAATAGAAGCAACAACAGGTGTTGGCGAGGATGTGGGGAAAAACGTACACTCATACATTGCTGGTGGGGCTGCAAATTAGTTCAGCCACTCTGGAAAGCAGTATGGAGATTCCTTAGAAAACTTGGAATGGAACTACCATTTGACCCGCTATCCCACTCCTTGGCCTATACCCAAAGGACTTAAAATCAGCATACTACAGAGATACAGCCACATCAATGTTCATAGCTGCTCAATTCACAATAGCCAGACTGTGGAACTAACCTAGATGCCCTTCAATTGATGTATGGATAAAGAAACTGTGGTATATATATACAATGGAATATTACTCAGCCATAAAGAATGATAAAACTATGGCATTTGCAGGCAAATGGATGAAATTGGAGAATATCATGCTAAGTGAGATAAGCCAATCTCAAAAAACCAAATTCCTTTGAATGATCTCGCTGATAAGTGAATGATGACACATAATGGGGCGTGGGAGGGGTCAGTTTTAGGGTTAGAGTTAGGGTTAGGGAGGGGGGCAAGAATGGAGGAAGGAAGGACTGTATAGAGGGAAAAGAGGGGTGGGAGGGGTTGGGGGAATGGAACAAGTAACAGAATGAATCAACCAACATTACCCTATGTAAATTTATGTTTGCACAAATGGTATGCCTTTACTCTATGTACAAACAGAGAAACAACATGTATCCCATTTGTTTACAATTTAAAAAAAAGGAAAAAAAAACACATAATAACTCATAAAATAACCTTTAATATTATTAAAATATTCAAAATCATATATAGTATCCTTTCTGAACAATAGAATGAAATTATAAATTAATAAAAGACAGAAATTTGAATAAGAATTATATGTGGAAATTTAATAGCACACTATTAAAAAATGGTAATAAATATGAAAATAAAAATCAATTGTGATAAAATTCAAAGATAAACATAACAAAACTTGTTGCATGCACAAAAGCAATGCTTAGAGGAAAATTTATAGCTGTAAACCTCTACATTAAAAAAGAAGAAATATCTAAAAAATAATAATAACCTGTTTTAGTCATCTATTTTGCTGCTCCGACTAAATGACCCAACCAGCACCACTGTAGAGGATGAAGATTTTATTTAAGGGCTCATGAAGTCTTCCACCCGATTTCAGAGGAAGGTCTGGGAGACCTGGCAGAGTACGGCAGGGTTAGAGTCCCTGCGGGCACCCCTGAGAAGGCAAGGTGTAGAGATTGATGAGGAAGCTGAAGCTGCAGTGGAGACCCCCGAGATTAAGAAATACCAGTAACATGGGACATGGTCCAAGGAAAGCTGCAGGAATTGAGCACTGCCAAGCCACAAGAAAGGCCACTTGGGCTGCAACCAACAAGGCCACAGGGGTGGAGCTACACAAGCCCTTCAGAGAGGACATCACCATGCCATGTGCCCCAGATGCCGGACATGGAGCTTCAGGACCTGTTTGCCCAGCTGGAAACTGGTCTTGCTTGGGTCCCACCCCTTCTTTCTATGCCCCTAATTTTGTAAATGGAAATGTTTACTCAGTACCATTCTATATTGTATACTTGTAAATTGCTTTTAATTTTACAGGAGCTCACAATGTGAGATTGCCTTGAGCCTCAGAGAAGACCTTGAACTTGAACTTTGAGCAATCTCAGAACTGTTGACTATGGGGACTATTGGAAATGAAGAAATGTCTTTTGCATTGTGAGATGAATGTGAGCTTTCGGGGACCAGGGGTGGAAAGTTATGGTTTGGATGTGAGGTATCCCCAAAAAGCTCATGTGTGAGACATTACAAGAAGGTTCAAAGGAGAAATGATTGTGTTGTAAGTGTTTTGACCCAATCAGTGATTTAATCCCCTGATAGGGATTAATTGAGTGGTAACTGAAGTGGTAGGGTGTGGCTGGAGAAGGTGGGAATTGGGGTGTGGCTTTGGGGTATATATTTATATTTGGAGAGTGAAGTAATCTCTCTCTTTCCCTGTCTCTCTCTCTCTCCCCTACCTCTCTCTCTCCCTCTCTCCTTCCCTCCCTCCCTCCTTTCTGATCACCATGATATGAGCTGCTTCCCTCTGCCACCCTCTTTAGCCATGATGTTCAGCCTCACCAAGAACCAAGGAATGGAGCCAGCCTTCTATGGACTAGGACCTCTGAAACTGTGAGCCCTCAAGTAAACCTTTCCTCCTCTATAATTGTTCTGTTTGGATCTTTAAGTCACAGCAGCGAAATAGCTGACTAAAACATAATCTAACAGATGCACATTACAAAACAGGAAACAGTGCAACAGAAATTATTTTTTTAAATAGAAAATAGACTAAATCCACAAAGCTAAAATTTGTTTCTTTGAGAAAATTAAGATAATTGATAAACCTTTAGCTGAAACTGACCAAAAGTAGGGAAAGATATTCAAATATGAAGTACAGGGGTACTATTTTGTGGTATTTATTTAATATTTTTCTCCTTTTTTTAAATTTATTACATTGATTTTATACATGTGTATGAATATACTGAGTCAAACAAGTATTGTTTAAAAAGTCAGCTAAGGAGCTACCCATAGATAATAAGAGCAGTAGTTGTCACATTTTTTCCCTTTCTTCTTCTCTTTTATTTTTCATTTACTTTTATTTATTTATTTGTTTTTTGCAGTGCTGGGTATCAAACTCAGGACCTCACACATGTTAGGCAAGTACTCTACCACTGAACTATATCCTTAGCTCTGGGTGTCACAATTTGCATCCATCATTTCTTTCATTTTAAAGTATATGTGAAATTGGTACTTTGCCATTTGCCTTGCCCCAGCGATGGGGAAAAAAAGAGTAGAAATAGTAACAGGAATGTTACTCCTGCCCTTGAAAAAACATGGCTACAAACCCATACAGATAAGTCATCTCATCCTTGACAAAGGCACCAAAAATATACACTGGAGAAAAGACAGCCTTTTGAACAAATGAAGCTTGGAAAATAGGATAACTATATGTAGAAGAATAAAACTAGATCTTTATGTCCTTAAGGCAAACTCAAAGTGGATCAAAGACCCAGGAATTAGACTAGAAACTCTGCACCTGCTAGAAGAAAATGTAGGTTCAACACTCCAACATGTTTTCACAGGAACACACTTCCTTAATAAGACTCCTAAAGCACAAGAAATAAAACCAAAAATCAATAAGTAGGATGGCATCAAATTAAAAAGTTTCTGCACAACAAAGAAAACAATTATGAGCATAAAGAGAGTCTACAGAATGGGAGATCTTTGCCAGCTACTCTTCTGACAAATAACTGATATCCAAACTATATAAAGAGCTCAAAAAATTTAACACCAAAAAAACGAACAACCCAATTGAATAAATGGGCAAATGAACTAATACTTTTAAAAAGAAGTATAAATGGCCAACAAATATGTGAATAAATGTACAACATCCCTAGGAATGCAAAACTACACTGATATTCCACCTCATTCCTGTGGGCCCCTGGAAGGAGGCCTACATGGAGTTCTGTCCTGTGTTGTGTGAATAGCATGTTCTCCTGTGGTCTGTAAAACAGATGTTTTTAGGACTACCTACTACTGAAGAAATCAGTATTGTTATTCCTTTTTTAAATTTTTAAAAGTCCACAAAAACAAACTATGATAATGAATTCCATGTGCTGCATTTTTTGAAGAAATTTCTTATAAATGAGTGTGTTACATCCCCATGAATATGACTAAAGTGGCATTACAAAGTAAGATCACTATATGCCACAAAGGAATGAAAAAAATATGAATCATTTAACAGTCTTCAGGGAAAGGAGAAATAGTGTAGCACAATATAGAAGCTTGAGATAATTATGCTATAGCCCTATAATAGTTGTTAACCATTTCAGTGTTGTCTCATTATATATTTACATGGACTATAAAATTCAAATGATTTATATAAACTACTGGTGATAAGGTAAATAATAATTTTAACAATGATAACAGCTTGAAGTTATTGAAAGGAACAGAGAACCAGGCACCACTTGGAATAATAATAATAATGAATCTCTATGTGTTGTCATATGTCAGGTATGGTTCTTAGCTAAAGTTACCATAAAAGTTTTCATATACCAAGGACACTTTCAAGAGTGAAACGAGGCATTGATTAACAATTGCACAGTATAAGAGCTAGGGTTAGAAACTAGTACATAAACAAGACAATTCCCTACCCTCAGAGTCCAGAGAAATTTTCTTCTATGAATTTGTGATTCGGTTCTTTCCTGGTACTGAACGATTGATTGCTTTCCTCAAGAGAGCTGGAATGTTCTTTATAATTTTTGTCCCATGCTCTGTGCTTTCCTCGCCAGGTTCTAACACCTGGCATATAAGGCTAGTGGCTTGTACTGAGTTACTTGAGTAAACAATGAGTACCTAAAATCAAAATTGTACCTTCCCATGGCCAAGCCAGGCCTGGGTCTGAGTTTGCCTCTTTGATTTCACTTTGAAAATCTTTCCGCAATCAGGCTGAACGACAGTGAGAAAAGCAGATTAGAGAGAAGGAAAAGCAAATCTTCCATCTTCCTGAAGGCAAGATGGAAAAATCTAGAGCAGGAAGTCTGGTTCACCAATGACTCCATGCATGTGGAACTGGCTCCTGATACAAAAGTGGATATGGAATGAAGTCAGGAAGTGAATCAATACTTGAATTCTTTGTAGTTTATCTTGCTTCATGTGCACTTGATATCATGAGAGCTTAAACAGTGATGCACTGAGGTTCTGATGAATATCATACCATTACAGGGATTTTTCAAAGTCTAGGCTGGGTGACAAAAATCCTAAAGCAATAGTTATCATACCACTAAAAATTTCCTAGTGTCTTTCGTAAAATTCACTCCATACACCTTTTTAGTGTAAATAATGAAAACATGTAATTTTCTTCAAGATTACCAAAACAGTGTGTAAGTCAGACTGTCAGTCTCCTCCAACTGATTTAAAGTGGATAGATCATCAAAATCATCAGTCTCCTTCATCGATTGAGAAACAATGAAATACAGTTCATGTATCTTAAAACTCATCATTTAAAGATGTACAAGTCAGTGAAAATTTACCATTATTTTCACATCATTTTCAATACCCCAGAAAGAAACCCTGTGTACCATTTCACAGCACTGACAATCTCAGAAATTTGCCCCCAACCACCTTCTTACTCATTCACGGAAAAAAAATTCCATTTATATATTCACACATCTATTCATTTTCTTCAAATATTTATTGATTACTTACTCTTTGCCAGGCTCCATGCTATTTGTTGAATACATAACAGTGAACCAGACACTCACAATCTCTACACTATGAAACCTTACATTCTAGTGAAAGAAAAAGATATTAAATATATTGATAAATTAAAATTATGACAACACCTTGGAGAAATAAAATGTATAAGTAGCATTTGTTAGTTTAGAATTATGAATTAGGGCAGGTTTCACTAGAGTAAGAGGCATTTAATCTGACATATAAAGGAAAGTAGGAGCCTCTCACTTGAAGGATTATCCCTGAGATGAGAAAGAGTGTGTTTTATTTAAGGAACTGAAATAAAAGACTACTAATAATATTATTCTAAGTTTTTCCAGTTCTTAAATGTGTCACATGTCCCAATTCACTTATTCCTGGTTTTTGACATGGGTTTCTGTATTCAGTTACTTGTTCAATCATTTAACAACATGTTCTGGCTAATTGATTTCAGTTTTCTATCAGATAAGTTATCTTGGAAAAATACCTGTTAACCTCCTTTCATTTAAAAAGGAACAGTAGTCCAAAATAGTTATTGCTCCGAAACTCTTTGAGGTGTAATGGTAGATTTAAAACTCCCAAGTCTTTTCTGTCATAAGAACAATTGGAAATGTCATCTTCAATGAGTTGTATGAACAATTCAAAAGAGTTTAATTCTCTGCTTCTCTATGACTCTAGGTCTTAATTTGCATTGAAGGGAGCTCGAATGCAATGGTACACTTCTCTGCCATTGAAAACCCATTCTCCAAAGACTGGGTCTGAAAACTGAATCATGCATTCATGTACTCAATGAAAATGAGTGAATATGAGTAATATGTACACTCACATGCATGCATGCATGTACACATATAAAAATGACCCAAATCTGTTTGTACCTTGATCTTGAGCTCACTTCTGTGATTTATAAATTTTCCACTCTAAAGTTTTTTTTTTTTCAATAGTAGCCTTAAACAGACTTAACAAGAGCTTTGCTGACCTGCTAGGATAGGTAACATCCCCCTGATTCCTACTTGTACAATGGCCCTAAATTCCCCTATTATTATAGTCATCATTTTATATTGCACATGCTTCTTTAATGTCTGTCTTTCCTGCCAGGCTATAAGTTATTTAAAGTAATGACTGAAGATTGAATAAATGTTAAGAAATCAATGAGAAGAAAATGAAATCAGAATTCTGAGGGGCTTGGCTTCTTTAAGTGATTTCCACCCCCTGTTGTTGTAATGACAATTTTTATTTATTCAATTTCAAAAGCCTATGGCCTACTTAGTAATTTGTTTTTGAAAAGGTTCATGACACACTGTAGGATGACTGGAGACCTGTTCATTTCAGTGTCAATTCTTTTTATGGCTCCTCCGTGCCAGAAATACTGGGGGCACAGTGCTGAACAACATAATGGAATAGTACATACAATGTAGCCAGGGAAGCTTTCTCATAGGGGAAGTAGAAGGTACAATGGGGGCTCATGTAAGGGGCACCCAAGTGAGACTCCAATATCTTTCAGACAACAGAAGGTAGTTTATTATGCTTACACACAGTTGTGGACAGTAATAGAAAACCAGAAATTTGGATCATTAGCCTAGCATGTGATCCTGTTCATACATTTCTCATTTGGCCCTGTAACCCCTCAGAAAAGTTCTATGAATGAAAGAAAAAAATATTCCTGGAAATCTTGTAAAAAAGAAATCTAAATGTATCTGTACCTATAATTCTATCCCTGGAGGTACTCAGTGCTTATGTGCCTTGATACTTTAAGTACACTGTAGGAAAAATACTCTCAGAACCAAAGTCTCACCTTTCAAACTTTTTAAGGTTCTGTCAATAAACAGGTTTCCAGTAAGCAATCGGTTTCTATTTCAGGAATTGTGTCAAACACCATTGGGTTGGTATTAAACTGGAACGATAAAAATAAATAAAATGCAATATTAAAAAAAAGCAACCAAGGAAGATCCTGTGTGCCTTTTAAAATATTGCCTTTTGCAGAGCACTGTGTTTATGTTTTCTTACTCTCTGGACATACTGGTTGCTGGTTAAGGCTAAGGGAAGAAATGGTTTTCAAGGATCATTAAATTATAGCAAACATTCACAGATTCCTTTCCCTTCTTTTTCATTCATTTGCATTATGGTGTGCTGAACCTTTTTGTTTTTCATGCTTCTGGGAGCCATGTTCCATGGCTTTCGTTAACAGTTCATGTCATCACTGCCCAGGATTGAAACTTTAAGCCCAAAGCAAAATTCAAAAAAAAAGATAAAACTAGGACTAATTTGTGGTAGAAAATCATTTATATAAATTCATATTCTTGAAAGAAATTTGAGGGTAATTTCCCTATGTTAAAATTTTAAAAGTCATAAATCTGTGCAAATTAAATTTCAGATGTTATAAACACATACAAATGGAAATTATCAAACTCCAGCAGTATGGAAAACTCAACTCATTGCTACACAACAGTTTTAAAATCCAACAAATCTTTTACTTTCTAAATATATAGATTGGGATAATGAATAAATATTGGGATACTGTTCTTTTTTTTATTGTATACAAATGGGATACATGTTGTTTCTCTATTTGTACATGGAGTCAAGGCATACCATTTGTGTAATCATAAATTTACATAGGGTAATGATGTTTGATTCAATCTGTTATTATTTTTCCCCTCCCACCCATCTTTTCCCTCTATAGAGCCCTTCCTTCCTCCATTCTTACCACCCTCCTTATCCCTAACCCTAAACCTAACCCTAACCCTAACACTAACCTCTCCCACCCCCGATTATATGTCCTTATCTGCTTATTTTTTCAAAGAACCAACTATTTATTTTGTTAATTTTTCTGATTGTTTCTTTGGTTTCAATTTCGTTGATTTTGGCTCTGATTTTAACTATTTCCTGTCTTCTACTACTTTTGGTGTTGGTCTGCTCTTCTTTTTCTAGGGCTTTGAGCTGTAGTGTTAAGTCGTTTATTTGTTGATTTCTACTTCTTTTGTTGAATGCGCCCCTTGAAATAAATCTTCCTCTAAGTACTGCTTTCATAGTGTCCCAGAGATTTTGATATGATGTGTCTTTGTTCTCGTTTACTTCTAAGATTTTTTTTATTTCCCTCCTGATGTCTTCTGCTATCCATTCATCATATAATAGTGTATTATTTAATCTCCAGGTATTGGAGAAGTTTCTATTTTTTATTCTGTCATTTATTTCTAATTTCAATCCATTATGATCTGATAGAGTACAAGATAGTATCTCTATCTTCTTGTATTTGCTAACAGTAGCTTTGTGGCATAAAATATTGTCTATTTTAGAGAAGGATCCATGTGCTGCTGAGAAGAAAGTGTATTCGTTCTTTGTTGGATGGTATATTCTCTATATATCGGTTAAGTCTAAATTGTTGATTGTTTTATTGAGATCTATGGTTTCTTTATTCAATTTGTGTTTTGAAGATTTATCCAGTGGTGAGAGAAGTGTGTTAAAAACGCCTAGTATTATTGTGTTGTGGTCTATTTGATTTCTGGAATTAAGAAGGATTTGTTTGACGTATGTGGATGAGCCAATGTTTGGGGCATAGATATTTATGATTGTTATGTCTTGCTGATTTATGCTTCCCTTAAGCAGCATGTAATGTCCTTCTTTATCCCTTCTGACTAGTTTTGGCTTGAAGTCCACATTATCTGAAATGAGGATGGATACTCCAGCTTTTTTGCTGTGTCGGTGTGCATGGTATGTTTTTCCCATCCTTTCACCTTTAGTCTATGGGTATTTCTTTCTGTGAGATGAGTCTCTTGAAGGCAGCATATTATTAGAGTTTTCTTTTTAATCCAATCTGCCAGTCTATGTCTTTTGATTGATGAATTCAGGCCATTAACACTCAGGGTTATTATTGTGATATGATTTGTATTCCTAGTCATTTGACTCATTTTTGTTTTTTGACATGATTTGGTTTCTCCTTTATTTGGCTAATCCTTTAGGCTAGTTCCTCCCGTTGCTGATTTGCATCATTGTTTTTCATCTCTTCCTCATGGACTATTTTGCTGAGAATGTTCTGTAATGCCAGCTTTCTTTTTATAAATTCCTTTAGCGTTTGTTAATCATGGAAGGATCTTATTTTGTCGTCAAATCTGAAAGTAAGTTTTGCTGGGTATAAGATTCTTGGTTGGCATCCATTTTCTTTCAGGGCTTGGTAAATGCTGTTCTAGGCCCTTCTAGCTTTTAGGGTCTGGTTTGAAAAATCTGCTGATATCCGTATTGTTTCCCCCAGAATGTAATTTGATTCTTTTCTCTCGCAGCCTTTAAAATTCTGTCTTTATTTTGTATGTTAGGTATTTTCATTATAATATGCCTTGGTGTGGGTCTATTGCAAAATTGTGTATTTGGAGTCCTATAAGCCTCTTTAACTTGATTTTCCATTTCATTCTTCAGATTTGGAAAATTTTCTGATATTACTTCATTGAATAGATTGTTCATTCCTTTGGTTTGTTTCTCTAAGCCTTCCTCAATCCCAATAATTCTTAAGTTTGGCCTTTTCATGATATCCCATAGTTCTTATAGATTCTGTTCATGATTTCTTACCATCTTCTCTGTTTGTCCAACTTTGTTTTCAAGGTTAAATATTTTGTCTTCCATGTCTGAGGTTCTGTCTTCCAGGTGTTCTATCCTATTGGTAATGTTTTCTATGGAGTTTTTAACTTGGTTTATTGTTTCCTTCATTTCAAGGATTTCTGTTTTTTTTTTCAATATCTCTAACTCTTTATTGAAATGATCTCTTGATTCCCATATCTGCTCTTTTAACTGTTGATTTGTGCAATCATTTAATGCCTGCATTTGCTCTTTCATCTCCTCCTTCAATACCTGCACTTGCTCTTTCATCTCCTTGTTTGCTTCCCTGATTGTTTTAATTATGTACATTCTGAACTCCCTTTCTGACATTTCTTCTGCTGTGCTGTCATTGGGTTTTACTGATATAGTATCTAGGTTTGTTTGGGATATTTTCTTCCCTTGTTTTCTCATATTGGTCAGATGTCAGTGGGACCCAGAGATATTGCAGATTTCCTCTATTGGTTTATAGTGTCCATGTAGATTTCCAGTGTATCACCTCCCAGCCTTCAGTAGCCTGAAGTCTTGAAGGAACTTGATAATGCAGTGCTTCTGAAGAAAGCTGCCCCTAGCCCATTACTGGTTCCAGGGCTTGGAGCTGGCTCTGTGTGGAAAGGCTCTCACTGGGCAGTCTGCTCCAAGAAGCTGACTTGAAAGTAACCTGCCGCTGGAGGGAGCAGGGCGACTTGGGGTAGTCTCTGGCTGCCCTGTCCTGGTCCCTGAAGCCGCTTGTGGGCCAGAGCATGCCGCGCTGGCTCCGGACTTGGAGCTCATTCTGTGTAGAAAGGCTCTCACTGGGAGGCCTGCTCCGAGAAGCTGGAGAAGCTGACCATGTGGGAGAAGCCCACCGCCGGAGTGAACAGGGCTACCTGGGGAAGACTCTAGCTGCCCTGCCCTGCTCTGAGAAGGTACCCCTATCTGGGCCTACCGCCCAGGCCGAGCTTCACCCGGTGGAGAGACTCACCCCATGGCTCTATTTTAATCCGAGTCTCTCAATGCCTCCCCTTCTTGAATCCTGGGTTCTGGAGTGACTGGAGATGCAGTCACTCTCTAGTCTGCCATCTTGGATCGCCCGGGATACTGTTCTTGATATTGTTTATTTAACTTTGTTTCCAAATATTAGCTGTTTGCAAAGAAACAAGGAAAGTGTATGTATATAATGTGTACACATACATGTGTGTGTGCATATGTGTATATAAAAATAACTTGTAAATTTTACTAATCACAAAAGAATATCTGGTTATGATTTCAATTCAAATAGTTAATTATATTTATAGATAAATTTGAGTATTAGTCTGCATTTGATTGTTGACAATCATAAATCTTGACTATTATGGATGCTTTAAGTTTTTATAAGGCAAAATATTTTAAAATGGAAGTCACAATTATCATTTCAACATTGCATCACATAGTACTGCCGAAAGAACAGAATTTGAGAAAGTTTGGGATGTTGATATGTTCCTATTCAGGACAACATCATTCTAATGATGAAATAGAATGAAATGACATTCAACTTTATAACATGAAACAAACATTCATGCACTGGGAAAGGAGAATGCTAACTTTATAGTGTCAACCCAGCCTTGTGAGCCACTGCATATTAATGGAAGTTTTGTCATAGTCTGAGGACAGATTGATCTTTAAAACATTTCAAATTATTAATAAATATTTAGGGAATACATACAATTTGTCAGCTTCTTCAGTAATGTGTTTTTATATGAGTGTTTTTTAGTATTATATTTGCCTGGCAGGGAAACGTATTATAATTTCTAAAAGTCAACTGGGTAGGCATCATAAATGTTCCTGTTATGTAAGAGCATAGACTGCATCAGTTTGTATGTAAAATTTATCCTTTCTCTTCTAATTATCAAATCAGAGTGTTAAAAGCTTAAAAAAATCATATGCTTAGAGTAGACAATACTGAGACACAAATCCCAACTCTGCCAAAAGAAATTGTGCTCAATTTCACCAATTCCAAAATGGGGACAATATTATCCACAGAGATCAGTGTGTCAGAAAATACCAACTATTTTTAAATAGCTTTATTGAGATACAATTATTATTTTTAAAAGCTACTCATTTAATGTCTATGGTTTAATAAGTTTGGAAAAAACTTATAATTTATGTTTTATTTTTTACTAATACATTTTAATTATACAAAGTAATGGGTTTGAGTGCGACATAGACATAAATGCAAATAACATACTTTGATCATCTCTACTCCGTTACTTTCCCTTATTCTCCCCTACTCCCATCCCCTCGATATTCTGTGATAGTCTCCCTGATACTTTCATGTCATTTATCCCCTAGATTCTGAATATGAGGAAAAACATACAATACTTCGCTGAGAAAATTCTAACTCTTAAACTGGCTTAACCATAAGAAATCCCAAGATCGGGCAGCCTCCAAGTAAGGTATGCTAAGGATTGGTTCAAATTCTTCACAATTCACTGCCCTCTGTCCTATGTCGGTCGGCTTCTCTTACTTCAGGCTCACAGCAATGTCATCAGCTCATCAAGGTATCATATCAAGATAACTGGACATCCAGAGGAAGAAGAGAAAATATGTCTTATGATATTCCCTTGTAATGACAATGAATCCCAAAGATTACCTAGCCAGAAGACCCTCCTTGAACCTCATTGACCAGAACCAGTTCACTGTTCCACTCCTTATAATTATTGGCAAGGTAACTAGGATGAGAGCCTCAGACCATTAGGATCTACTTCTGGCCTTCTTCTACTACGTTACTTGAGGAGAGAGGTAAATAGGAACAAATAAAAAATAGTTTAGTCTTTGTGAAGCACATAGTTCTTTTTTTTTTTCTTTTGTCGCTGAACTCCTTCTTAGTTCACAGGAAGAATAAAAGCAGGTCACAGTTAGGCTTTCCAAATCCTATCTTAAAACAAGTACTCCTTAGCTTCACTAAGGCTCAGTTCTTCCATCTGTAAAATGCAGATGGTACTATTGCCTTCAGTGGGTTGTTGTGAGGAGGATTAAAGAATTAATATACAAGCAACAATAGGCATTGGCGAGGATGTGGGGGAAAGGGCACACTCATACATTGCTGGTGGAATTGCAAATTGTTGCAGCCACTCTGGAAAGAAGTATGGAGATTCTTCAGAAAACCTTTTGACCCAGTTATCCCATCCTTGGTTTATACCCAAAGGACTTAAAATTAGCATATTATAGTAAGGCAGTCACATCAATGTTTATAGCAGCTCAATTCACAATAGCTAGATTGTGGAACCAACCTAGGTGCCCTTAAATAGGTGAATGGATCAAGAAAGTGTGGTATATATAAACAATGGAATATTACTCACCCTTAAAGAAGAATAAAATTATGGCATTTGCATATAAATGGATGGAGTTGGAGAATATCATACTAAATGAGATAAGCCAGTTCCAAAAAATCAAAGGCCAAATGTTTTCTCTGATAAGTGGATGCTGATACATAATGGGGGAAGGGCAGGAGGGTTAGGGAAGAACAGAGAAACTTTGGATTGTGTAGAGGGAAATAAGGGGAGGGGAGGGGGCAGAGGGAAGGAAAGATGGTGGATTGAGACAAACATCATTACCCTGTATACATGTATGATTACACAAATTGTGTGACTGTAGATCATGTACAACCAGAAAAATGAAAAGTTGTACTTCATTTGTGTACAATGAATCAAAATGCATTCTCGTGTCATGTATAACTAAATAGAACAAACAATAAAAAAGAAAGAAAAAAAATTTACATATGAAAGTTAGAAACAAGATTGACACATGGCTGGCCCTTATTAGATACTGCAATAGAGGCTGTTGTGGTTGTTAATATACAATATATATGCATCCATCAACTGACAAACATTCAGAGATAAAACAAACTTAGAACTGCAAGTGAGTATATTATAAGCTAGTAACAATTGTATGGAATTGAAGGAATATAATCAGAGGTGGACAACTGACTTCAAGTGAAAGAGTTTGGCACCGCTGAAGATCATGAGCTAATGAGTCAGACAGACATGGGGTCCAATACTAAGTCCAGCACTTGGTAGTTGTTGTGACTTTGGGAAAGTTTTTTCAGTTCACCGTCTCACTTTCATCATCTATTAAAATTAGATACTAATAAGATCTGCCTCATAGGATTGATCTGAGTGCTAAATAAAGATGCACATGATAAGAGCTAAATAAATGGCAGTTGCTATCATTCTTCATTTCCTTTTCAGTAGTACTAAATGCCTCTGAGAGTGTGTGTTCAAAATAACCAGTCCATTACTTGGTGAGAAAATTTGCAATTATATGATTGTCATTGTACTATTGTTTTGACTGGCATGACCAACCCAGCGACTCAGAACCACCAATGTGTGTAGAAAAACAAGAATTGACTGGTTAATTAAGTCTAAAATGTTGATCCAATAGCTCTATGTATACACACAGCTTGATTATGATTTCTTTCAGTTATGTACTGCCTTTCTTAATAAATCTGACAGGAAAGTGATTGAATTTTAATTATTCAATTTTAAAGTTTATGCCTAGAGGCTCCCAAGCTTTAATTTAGCTCCATTACTGAGGTGATTGGGTATTCACACCCTGGCCAGTCTGATACTACATTTCACTTTCTCATCCAAGGTGTCTGCTAATACAGATACTAATTTGAGGCAAATTTTTAGGCTACTGATAAAAGCCACCCAAATCTGGGACAAGAAACCATATCATAATATGGCTATGACATAGCAACTTGAAGAGTAAGAGAAGGTGATGCAAATTCCAAAGAGATCAGAAGTAGAAATGATTATGATTTTCTTTCAATTATCAAATTTGAGTTTTAACAGAATGTACATGAACATTGTGAGGCTACCTACCACATACTACAAATAGTTAGGGAAACTGAGACCGAGACAGGTCAAGTAATTACCCGAAGTTATAAAACTAGTAAACATATGAAGAAAAAGAAAGTAAATGACCCTTCCTAATCATTGAACATTCAGTCTTTGTGCTGAAATAAATGATAATTAAACTGCAGGGTTTTTATTTTTTTATTTATATATTTGAGGTACCAAGGATTGAACTCAGGAGTGCTCTACCATTGAGATACATCCCCAGCCCCTTTTTGGTTTATTTTTAACCAGGGTCTTACTAAGTTACCCAGGCTGACCTTGAATGTGTCATCCTCCTGCCTCAGCCAGAGTCACTAGAATTACAGGGGTGCCCTACCATCAATAGTCAAGCCTTACTGGGAATTGCCTCAAATGAAGAAATTTGCCTTGTCCAAAATGATACCTTCTCCTTGGGGCAGCCAATATTGAGTGCATAATTATTGCATCAGTATAAAAACCAGGACCCCTTGTTCAAACACAGAAAATTCTAAAAGGCATTCCAACTTCAGAACTCCTCATGGCATTGGCTGATACCTTTGTTGACACTCTTGTCATAGACTAGCTTCTCTCTATCCACTTCTGCTTCTTACCTTTCTGTCCACTGGTGTCACTCTCAAAGACACTGCTTAGAAAAGGTCCTTCATTCTAATCTCTGAGTTTCTACTTTCTAGAGAACCTAACTATGACAAATTCCACTTTTCATGCAGGAATTTTCTTGCCTAGCATCCTAAACCCTTCCTCTTCCAAGACTAAAGGGTCATTTAAGCTTTCCAATCAGGAATGTGATGTAGCTAATCACACAGGCACAAAGTTAGAAAGAAAACTTGTATTTTTCTTGTTAGACTCAAGCGTTGTGGGGATAATATGTTCCTTACCTAGATACCTAAGCAAATATGTCTCAAACTTTCTGCTAAGTTAGGAAGAGTAATGCAACCTCCCGTGGACCCAGAAATATGCTTTAAGTAGCCAAGGAAGCTCAATATCCTGTTGAATTCCCAAGGTTTATGCAAGAAATAATTATGAATTTGGGATTCAAATTCACGATATGCTGTGTTTCTAACAGTTTAAAAAAAATTCTCCCACCAAATTTCAAAAAAGAAAATCTCAGTAAAATAACCTTTCCAAGAATGTGAATATTGTTTTTCCTGTGGCTTTTCACACAGTGGGGCATATATCTGAAATGTGGCCTAAGATCAGTAGTTAGAGTAGAGTTGTACTTGGGATGTACAACATTCCCATTCTCACTGGTCTTTTCCTGAAACTTACTGGTTGCTACTGTTTTGAACACCATCCCTACCTAAAATATATGGTATTCAGGGCACCTAGAATTTCTCTTCATATTGTTAATTTTAATATTTTTGTTCTTAGATTTTTCCTTCTTCCTTCTGTGCTTCTTCAATCCTTCCCTTTTTCTTACCACATCCCTCCTTCTCCTCACCTCTATTCTCCCTTTCCATCTTCTTTACCATCTTCCTTTATTTCTTCCTTATTTGACTATTTTTATGGTCCTATTATAAGTTAAATTCAAAGCAGACAGCTTAGATATGCTGCTGTAAGCCTGATATTTTGCATCTTGAATAATATTCAAAATTAATTATGCTAAAGCCTCCAAATATTTACTTAGAATAACCTGGCTTTGCTGAATCTAAAAGGCCTGAACAGTTAATCTTTGTGCTTTTGCTTTAATTCCACTATTGTGAAACTGGCAAGATTCATGTCCAATGAGCTTAAACACATCAAGTCTACAATACTTTCCACATCCTAGCTGAGCTCAGAGTGCATTCTACATGAAACATAATTCAAATCTTGAACAGTGTGTTTTAAAACTCTGTAATGAGGTCATCAACAAAACAACAGCAATAGTACATAAGATTTATTGAAGATAGTATATGCCTGACAATGTGCTAAGAGGTTTCCATATGCTCACTCACTTAACCCTCATAACAACACAATAAGTACTATTATTTTTCTTTTTATCACGGATAGTGAAAATGAGGCTTAGTAAGTTTATGTGTCTTGCTAAAAGTCAAACAGCTCTTAAGTGAACCAAGATTTGAGCCTACATAATCTCTGAACAGAAACACCTTATCTGGAATCTTCTAACTTTGCCCCTGCTAACTGATCTTAGGAAATCCAATATCTATTTCTGTGTAAATTTCTACACAATATTGCTGTATTTTGATATTTTGTATTCTCAAGTATGTATATTGTACACACACACACATAATCTATGACACAATCATAGAGACCTGCACTTAAAAGAAATCTTTCTTTTTTGTCAGGTTGATTTTGTTATGTCTCCTTCATACTCCCATGATGTCTTTACATTTCTTAAGTGAGAAATTATACTATTACATCAAATAGTAAGTTATACCATTTGTTTTCCTCACTAAATCATGAAATTTTTTATAATGGAGTCTACTTAGCTCCTCTTGAGATCACCAGTTCTTAGACTCATGTCTGTTTCCTATTAGGTACTGTAAAAATGAAGAAGTAGCAATAGAGAGAAAAATAAGGGTGCCAATAACTTTTACTAAAGGAATTATGAAAAGCTTTTCAGAAAAACAATACAGCCAAGGGGAACATGCTTTCTCTAGGTCCCAAAGAAATTTTTTAAAAATTGGAAGGACACAACATAAGTAATATGAAAGATGGCATTATGTGGCATGAAAAACCATGTGAAGAAACTCATGACAAGGCTTAAAGGGTAATTGGGTACAGGTTGCAAAGGGTGTCCATAATAATGTCAAGGACAATGAGTTAAGATATTATTGTGTATTTGTTGGAGAGACATGGAAGAGTTTTAGAGATTTCATATAGGGGTGAACATGGTATGAATTTAATTTTCAAAAGACCATTCTGCCTATTGTATGGAGAAAGGAGGAAATTTAGAAGGAGAAACTGCAGCAATTAGAGGTTATTACAGTCATTCAGGGAAGAGAAGATGGTAGCTTGAACTGAATGGTCACAGAGCAAATGGAGAGAAGTAAATTGATTCAAGATTTAAGAGCAATACAGAGAGGTGCAATTGGCAAAATATTAGGAGAGAATTGATTGGTTATGAACAAAAATTATAGGAAAGATCTCAGAATAAGAATTACAGGAAAATAGCTTATTTGAGCATGAGTAAATGCATTTGCTTTGGTATGTCTCATACATAATTTTTATAGATGCACCATTTTTTTGACCACAGTTGAAATACAAAGATTAAATTTCCCATAAATAAAGTCAATATGGCATATGACCATTGAGGTCTTCAAACCATTATTTTGACTTCAGTTGCTGTTCAAGGAAATGAAATTTGTTTGGATCAAATTAGTACTTGTAATCATAGTTTCTGAACAAAATTATCCACCTTGATCATTTCACTTGCTCAAAACTTTTCTTTATTATTCCCCTTGAACTCTTTCAAAGAGGTGTATTCTCTGGTATAGATTGTTATAATTCATATATATGCTTTGCTAATTCCATTTAATGTTAAATATATTATTGCCAGCATGTTGTATTACATTAAGCAGATTTATAATCATAGATACTTGAGAAAATTTTAAGTAATAGAGTTTCATTTTTCTTTCTTTAGAGTTGATTTTTCTTCAGAAGTTTCTTCTAGCCTTTTTCTCTTCCTTAATATTACTTTAAACTAGATTTTTCTATGAAATAATATCTTCAATATCCAAACAGACCTGCTAAAAATAAGTAAGTAGTTATAAGAGAATACAAAGTAGTAGAACCTACAGTGAGAGGGAAAGTCAGCCTTATTTAATGACATTTAAAAAGAGAAAGACAAAACAAGAAACATGGAAACACAAAGCAAATTAAAATATATTTGCTGTAAGAACCTTCAATTCACTTACTGTGCTTTAAAGATAATATGGGATAGGGGTTTCCATTGCATGGATTTTGTATGTTCTACAACCAACCTTGGATAAGAGGAGATTTAGGTGTAAAAAATATTTGGAAAGAAAAATTACAGGCAAGCAGGAAAGGAAAACTGAGCTTGAATGGGGCCATATGAAGCGAAGACTGAAAGTAGGATGAATTTGACTCCATAACTAGCTGTTGACAGGGTTACAGCATGATATTCAAGGGGGCATGTTTAACTCAGTCTGGAGTAAGCAGTGTTACCAGTCAGTGGGTCAGATGTGATGGATGAGATGTAATGTTTGTGAGAATCAGCACAGAGATATCAGCATGTATCCTGAAGCAGGTAGGATACATCTGGTTGAGCACTAGGTGTAAAGAAAACTCAATTCAACTCTTCAGAGAAGTTAGGAGCATGAGTACATGAGAGAGTATGAAGGCTGAGGACATATTCTAGTCTTCTAAACAACGCAGGGGTTCAAAGCACAAATTAAGAATTCAAAAATGAACACTATAAAATATCCTGGGAATAAAAGAAGGACAGGAAATAGCTGTGAAGCAATGGATACTTATGGACTCAAACCACACCTTCAAGCACATGAGGTACCAGACTTAAGACAACAGTATTGACTCTATATCCCCACCATTTTTAAAGATAAAAATCCTGACATCTTGTCAGACCAGTTTACTTTACACTCATATAGTACATGGAGCAAAACCTACAGATTGCTAGTTTAAAGAGATGCAACTAATTAGAGCTGAGGGTAGGGTCAAGAAAAGTATGCAATGCTTCTTCAAGTTAATCTGTGCCATTCACCTAAGTTAATCATTGTTTTCTTGATTCTCACAATAGGGAAATTTCTCTTCTCCAATTACACTATTCTCTAAAATCACTGGACTTAATTTTGAGATTCTGGTTCCCAGGACCTATTCCAAGTGCCTGGCATAATAGTTGGAAGGAAAAGAAGCTGCTATACATGATCTGTGTTAGAATTCTGGGGCTCAATCTGACTTTAATGTAGGGCTTTGAGGGATATAGTTTTCATTGAAAGTCATGGACAACGTGAGCCAATGATGATGTTAATGTTGCTTTTAATATAGTGGATAGGGTACAAGAATACAATTCTATGTTGATACTCTGCATTTAAATAGGAGGCAATATCTTAGTACTGGGTAGTATGTCCTACTTGGCATAGAACCTAAACCATAACCTCAGAATTGAAAATAAGGACCAGATGCTGGATGAAGGATTCTCAAGGACTATGCGCAGAATTATGGCTTCATCTAAATGGAAAAGGGTCCTGTAGAACAGCTCCAAGGAGGAATTAAACAGTTATAAAGGAGCTGCAGCAGATGCCCAGTGTTTATAGTAAGGTGGATATTTGTGTATTCAAAACAGCAAG
Source organism: Sciurus carolinensis (assembly GCF_902686445.1). Taxonomy (NCBI): domain Eukaryota; kingdom Metazoa; phylum Chordata; class Mammalia; order Rodentia; family Sciuridae; genus Sciurus; species Sciurus carolinensis. The sequence goes on along the minus strand of NC_062232.1, from coordinate 121,188,507 downwards.
ACGAGTTTCATACTCCACCCACTGATGCGACTGGAGTTCCTAATATCTGGCCACTTTTGCCCAATATTGCCATACTAGCCCATCACCTTCATGTCATAAAGCATATAGTTTGGTGTAATAGCAGCTGTGACTGAGTAGGACTGGGAGAGTAAAGTCTTGACACTAAGGTTTTACAGAAGCCAAAGAATATTTAGCATAATTATGAAAATTGATTTGCTACTAAATCAGTGTATACCTAGACCTTACTATGTTGAGAATTAGAGAAAATTGCATAGACCATTACACTTTACCCTTAACCTTCCCTCCCCAAAGAAAATAATTATAAATTGTAGAAGAAACAATAAAAGAACTGTGTATCACACTGTAAATTGAATGGACCTTGGCTCACTGTTATTAGGAATGATTTAATGAAAGCTGCTCTCCAGAAATGGAACTTTGTAATCAACAGAGAGCAGAGATGGAAAAGACACACTTTTAAATCGTTCATTCCACAGTCAGAGAGTAATAAATGAGATCATAGAGTCAGACTCAGAGAAAGCAGTAAATGTACCAGAGTCACAAACTCAAAGGAAAAGGGAAGCATGGAAAGGTCCCATTGCTCCCACTTCCTCCCAAGCATTACTTTTCCTATCTGCTTAATGATCATTATAATAGCTCAGGTCTGTGTTTCTTGAAAAGTTTGAGTATGAAATAAATGGAGCTTATTTTCTTTCCTACTCAGTTGTCAACATTTTGGATGGAAAGACATGATAACTGTATAGAGTTCTGTAAGTAGGGATGCAAGCTTCTAACAGGGCACTTAGATAATTACATCACATGACTGAAGGTAGGTGATCTTTGTCTGTTCCAATTATCTCCTTTAAATGATTCAAGCCTTTCCTTTCACAAAAGCACTGAGAGCCACCATGGGTGCATGAATTCCACCTGTGGAATGCCTCAAGGTATCCCAGATCTAGTTACATCTGTAACATTTTTTCATTGTTTTTCTAATTCCTCCTGACTTGTTAGGGGTCTCAACTCCAATTTGTTGATGAAGCAGGACCCTCATGTTGCAGAAAGTTTGAGATTATTTACCTTGACTTTGCATCTATTGAGCTTTAGTACACAATGCATAGCATTTGTTTGTTGGCTACGTATACCACTATAATTGCTCACAAACTTCTACTCCTCCTTTTGCACAAGTACACTCACCCCATATCTAAGGCCTATACACAACTTATCTTTTCCTCAGATTCATCAGGAAGTGAATAAGAACACCATGTTGCTCTTTAGCACTAGTAGTTTGTAATCAGTTTCCATGGCTTCTATGATTTAGATGAATATCCATAAAGAAAACTCACACACGCGCGCGCGCGAACACACACATATGTATATATCACCCCAGAGAGGTGATATTGGGAGGTTCAATGGACCTTTAAGAGATCAGTACTTTGGTCATTAGGGACATGTTTTCAAAAGGACCCTGATCAACTGTCTTTCTGCTTCCTAGCTAGAGATGTGACAACTCGCTTAGACACATACTCCCACCATGATGCACTACCCCTGCCAGAGACCCAAACCCATGGGGTCATATTGTCTTGAACATAAACTTAGAGAAAATGAGTCAAAATCGACCTATCTTCACCTCATGAGCAGACCATATCAGGTATTTCATTAGAGTGATGAAACACTAATACAGCGGTTCAACATGATAACAGTTTGCCTTCAACTTCAGGTGAGCTTATCTTTCCACAAATGAAAACCTTAGTCAAAAATACTTGACTCTTTTCCTTAAATATTAGTGATGCCACACAAAACAGGAAATTTCAGTACTTCCATGGTTGCTGAGAAGTAAAGACTTGCAGTGTTTACTAGCCAGCTGTCAGCATGCATGGGTGCAGACTGAGAGTAGAATCGGCAAACTATTGGCTCAATCTTTGAAACATGCTTTTGTGCCAAGCACATGAAGTTTTAATTATGAGCACTTTGAAATATTCATAGTTAATGAATTTCCTTATTCCCATGCAGAAACAAAATAAAAACTTCTTTTGAAATCTGATGACAGAAAACACTTGATACTGACAATACACAGTTGTATAATGCCTAATTAATCACTCATAGGAAATAAGCATTTTGTCCTGCTTTAGTTATTATGCTTAATACCACAGTATAACAAACCAAAAATATGGCCTCTATCATGATTCCAAGTTTTGATAAGATATCTTATCAACTATACAAAGATGACTTTGATTAATATGACAATCATTGTAGGTATCAGCATGTCCCATGCTAGGTCATGAAAGCTTCAGAATTTCCCAGCTATCGAAGATCATCTTGTTTCACGAGTCCTCAGCTCACAGGCATTCTACTATGTGGAAACTGTGGCATGAAACTTTGGCTCCATATCCCACTTCTCCCTGAATTCCAATCTCTATGAATTCAGACATTTGTTTATTAAACAAAAATGCATTGAGTACCATTATATGCTATGCTTTTTTTCAATTCAATTGCCTTCCCTTTTCTTTTTCTTTTTACATATGCATGACAGCAGAATGTATTTTGGCAGAATATACACAGATAGAGTATGACTTATTCTATTTTGCTTCTGACTTTTGTGGTCATACATGATGTGGAGCTACCCTGGTTGTGTATACAAATTCAAGGCCAGGAAAGTTATGACCAATTAATTCTACTGTCTTTCCTATACCCCTCCCTCCCTCCGTTACCTTTGTTTCCCTTTGTCTAATACAATGGATTTCTATTCTTTTCCTCCTCACCCTCCCTTGTTATGGATTAGCATGCAGAAATCAGAAGGAACATTCAAACTTTGGTTTTGGGGGGATTCACTTATTTCACTTATGATATTCTCCAGTTTCATCCATTTACCAGCAAATGTCACAATTTCATTCTTCTTTATGACTGATATTCCATTGTGTATACATACACATTTTCTTTATTCATTCATCCATTGAAGGACACCTAGGTTATTTCAATAACTTGGCTATCATGAGTTGAACTGCTATAAACATGGATGTGGCTACATCACTGTAGTATGCTGATTTTAAGTCCTTTGGGTACAGACCAAGAAGTAGGATAATGGGGTTAAATGGTTATTCCATTCCAAATTTTCTAAGGAATCTCCATACTGATTTCCAGAGTGGTTGCACCAATTTATAGTCCCACCAGCAATGTAAGAGAGTACCTTTCTCCCCACATCATCACTAACATTTATTGTTACTTGTATTCTTGATAACTGTTATTCTGAGTGGAGTTAGATGGAATCTCAGTGTACTTTTAATTTGCATTTTCTCATTGCTAGAGATGTTGAACATTTTTTCATGTTTTTTGACTATTTGTATTTCTTCCTCTGTAAGTGTTTGTTCAGTTGCTTTGCCCACTTACTGATTGGGTTATTTTTTTGGCATTAAGTTTTTTGAGTTCTTTTTATATCCTGGAAATTAATATCTTATCTGAGGTACTGGTGGTGAAGATTTTTTTCTGATCTATAGGCTCTCTGTTCACATTCTTGATTGTTTCCTTTGCTGTGAAGAAGCTTTTTAGTTTGATACCATCCTATTTATTGATTCTTGATTTTGCTTCTTGTGCTTTAGGAGTCTTGTTGAGGAATTCAGTACACAAGTCAACATGTTGGAGAGTTGGGCCTACTCTTTCTTCTAGTAAGTGCAGGGTCTCTGGTCTAATACCTAGGTCCTTGATCTACATAGAGTTGATTTTTGTCCAGGGTGAGAAATAGGAGTCTAATTTCATTTTGTTACATATGGATTTCCAGCTTACCCAGCACCATTTGTTGAAGAGGCTATCTTTTCTCCAATGTATCTTTATAACGCCTTTGTATAATAAGAGATAATTGTATTTATGTGGATTTGGCTCTGTGTCTTCTCTTCTGTACCTTTGGTCTTCATGTCTGTGTTGGTGCCAATACTATCCTGTTTTTGTCTGTAGAATAATGTAAGGTCTGTATTGTGATACCTCTTGTATCACTTTGCCCAATAAGGATTGCTTTGGCTATTCTGGGCCTCTTAGTTTTCCAAATAAATCTCATGATTGCTTTTTCTATTTCTGTGAAGAACATAAATGGAATCTTTATAGGAATTGCATTAGGTCTGTATAGCACTTTTGGTAGTATGGCCATTTTGATAATATTGATTCTGCCTATCCAGGAACATGGGAGATCTTTCCATTTTCTGAGGTCTTCTTTGATTTCTTTCTTTAGTATTCTGTAGTTTGCATTATAGATGTCTTTTACCTCTTTTGTTAGGTTGATTCCCAAATATCTTATTTTCCTTGAGGTTATCGTAAAGGGGACAGTTTTCCTGATTTCCCTTTCAGTTGACATATCCTTGGTGTACAGACATGCAACTGATTGATTGGTATTAATTTTAAACCCTGCTACTTTGATGAATTTGTTTATGAGTTCTAGGAGCTTTTAGTAGAGGTTTTTGGGTCTTCTAAGTATAGAATCATGTCATCAGCAAATAGGTTTAGTTTGAGTACTTCTTTTCCTAATTGTATCCCTTTAATTACTTTCTTTTGTTTGATTGCTGTGGCTATGCTTTAAAGTAGGCACATACATTACTAAAAATAAGACAAAACCTCTGCTATCAAATGTTTCCCACTTTACAAACCAAGTTACCTGTGTAAACAAACAAGTATGGCACAAATTAAAAAGTGAGATGTGAGAAATAAGCTTACATACAGTTGAAATGTAAGAAGATATGCTTTGCATCTTCAATATTTCGTGGGATCAGGCAAATACCTGGCCCCCCATCTCTCTCTCTCAACACTCATTCTAATCCAGTCAGTCCATTGTTTTATAATCATTTCTGAGGACTCATACTTTTGACTGGTGGCTTCAGATAATTGTGATTGCCTTTCTGCTATCACTCAGTGCAGCTATCAAATCTCTCTAAACCAACACCTATCCATGAAATTCAAGTTGCAGGTCACTACTGAAAATATGCAGAGAAGAGAAGTTTCAACTGCCACAAAACTTGACCTTCTCCATTGAGATACAGATTTTCCTCCATGATTTCTTTAGACTCTTCCCACAATATGAAATTTACAAAATATAATTATCAATGTGCAAACCTAGGACTACCTACATCAGAGTCATTTGGCTGCTTATAAAATCTCAGATTCTTGGGGTTAACTCCCATATATACTAAATCAAAATTTCTTGGGATAGACCCTAGACATCCCCCAAAGAATATTTTATATACTCTAAAGTTTACAAACAATTCAGGGGCTATCTATCTTATCAAATGCTCTAAAATTTATATCCTGAATTGTTTCTCCCTTCATTCAAACTTTTAATTCTCTATATTTATTCATTTAGACATTTTGTGAATAAGATTGACAAGATCCCTAAGTTCACACATCTTACACTCTACTAGAGTTCTAATGATGCATTTAAGAGTATTTCCTGAGCATTTTTATTGAGGCACAATATACAAACTGTAAAGTGAACAAATCTAAAATATGACTTAGTACATTTTTACATATTTATTTACCCATATTACCACCAACAGACAGAATATTTCTAGCACTCTAGAAGTTTCCCTCATATATATTTTCCATAAATACTGTCTCCTCTGCCCTCATGGAAAGGCAATCACTATTCAGACTTTTATCACCATATATTAGTTTTGCTCATCTTATCACCGTAGACTGGTATTTGTCATGTAATTATTACACAATATTTATTCTTTTGTGTCTTGCATGTGACTTGATTTTGAGTTTCATCTGTGTTGTCTGTATCATAATTCATTATTTTATTATATTAATAAAACTATACATTTTACTGTTGATGGACACTTGGATTTTGCCCAGCATATAGCTATTATGAATAAACTTACTGAACATACTTTTATATGACTTTTGGTGGATCATTTAATCATTTCTCAGGCATACATTCAGAATATGTTCACTGGGTCAGAAGCTAGATATATGTTTGCTCCCAAATTATTTTCTAAAGTGACTCTATCATCCTGCATTCCCACCAGCAACATGTGACATTTCTAATTACTCTGTACTCTTTCCTACTATTCTCAAGTGAGCATGTAGCAGTATCTCTTGTGTTTTAATTTTCATTTTGCAAATGAGCAGCAATATTGTGTATATTTTTACTTTCTTACTGACCATTAGTTTATCCTTTTTTATGAGTGCTCAAGTATTCTTTTTTTGAGCTATTTGTCTTCCTTATTGATTCTTGTAAATTCTTTATACAGTCTGTATCCTATATCCACTATGTATGTTTTATATGCCTTCCAAGTCTATAGTTTGCCTTTCCACCCTCTTAAAGGTATTTTTTTTTAATTAAAAGAAGTTCTTAATTTTGTCAGTCCTTCTCTTCTATGGTCAGTATATTTATTGTCCTACTTAGGAAATCTTTTCCCATCCTAGACCATGAAATTATTTGCCTATAATTCTAAAAATTAATATGTATATATTTTTACATCTGAAACTTTTTCATGTGTATATTGTGAAGGAGTGGTCCAATTTGATTTGTTTCCCAAGTAGATACACAGTCTTTCTAGTGCCATTAATTGAAAAGCTCATAATTTCTCCAGTGATCTAAATTGCCATCTCTTTCTTATGTGAAAACCATGAAGGTATTCTTTTATGTTTTCTCCAAGAAGATTTATTTTCCCTTTCATGTTCAGGTTCTAAGAGATGTTGACAAAGAAAACTGAGTGAATCAGCCTCTGGTTATTAAACTGAGATCGAAAGGATCTAGTCTAATAAAAATGGCAAAAAAGTGAGTAAAGAGGGAAGACAATGACTGAGATGAAGATTGAAACTGCGGGTAAAAGAAATATGACATATTTGGTAGACCACAAGAAGACCAGTTTGGCAAAGGTACAGAGTGAGCCAGAGTTTACTAAATGAAGCCCAGGAGATAGAAGGGGTTGAAGAATATAATCTCTCTTATATAAAATGGTAAAGAACTTGGCCTTTGTCTTAAGAACAATTGCAAGGTATTGGAGTTTTGAAAATGACCACATTAACTACAGTATAAAAAAGATTACAGGGAGAGTAATGTAAGGGTAGACAAGAAGGCTATTTCAGAAGTTCAAATGAAAGGATGATGGTAGCTACAGAACACTGCACAATAAAGATGGAGATTGAGGAGGGAAGGGAGGATGTGTGGAGGCAAGATCATTAGTTAAACCTTTGATGCATTTAGCACAAGGTGGGGGTGTAAATAGAGATGGTAGCCAAGTGGTCAGATATGAAGTTCTGGAGTTTATAGAAAAGAACTCCTCATCACAAATCTGTGAACCATATCCTATGTTATTTCTACTACCACGTTAATCCTCCTAGTTTTCTCCACTGATTATTCTAACTCATACCTATATGTCCTTTGCATTTGGCATATCTTTTTTCAAGTGGAGGCTCATCAATACTTATTCCACACTAGAGAGATGACAACAGCATCATCCTTGTTCCCATAATATACCAGATCTTTCTTCTTCCCATAATAATATAAAATATGCTTGCTCCTTTGAGGTTCATGACATCCAGCTATATACCTCATATTTTCCACCTTGACACTTTCATCTACTAATCTGATTCACTGTATTCTCTTCACTCTGAATTATTCCAGCATCCTGGAATATCTCACTCCTATCAAGAATCTGCTCAACATTTTATTTTCTTAGTTCTTTAACCTCTTTATTCAACAAAAATATTTTCTTTTAGTCATTCACTGTTAAGGTTAAGATCTGAATATGGTCATCACCTGAATATATTCAATTTTTAAATCATCAATTTAAACTTCTCACCCACTGAACATAAATTTATGACCCAATATAAATCCAGTTTTTCTACAAGCATGCTGTCTTTTCTTTAAAATATTAACTGTTCATAATCCCATGATTTTCTGCCATTCAACTATTTAGAATTGAGGTTGATACACTCTTACCTTCACAATATGCTTTCAGAACATTATTACTCAATATTTTATTTTTCAAAATTGCCCTGTTTTGTAAGGCTCGTGCCCTCTGGTTAGGCTATTTTCTCCCACGTCTTGTCATGGTATTTACATACCTCCCAACCACAAAACTCCCCTCTTCAATTATTTATTCAAGGAAAAGTCACCTAGTCTACAGGCCTTCTATTTATGTGTTCTTTTAGACAAGCTGTTCAACATTCTGGTATCTCATTTTCTTGACATTCAATGTATTCCTGCTGTAGTCTACTTCACAGATTTATATAATCACACATCAGGACCATCACTCAGAAGTATTCCACTTCCAAGACATGCCAGTGGTTGACAAGAACCTCCAACTTATTTATTCATTCCACAATTGTTTTTTACTCTTCCCCAAATTCCATCCTATATTTTGCCTCTAGCCTTACCTTATAAAGGTTATATGGGCTATCACTTTAACTCCTCCTCTGTCCTATTCTGCCTTTCCTCACATACATCTGGAAATATCCTAATCTTAGATTAGCATAAATTTCACTTCTTCTACTTTTGCAGCTCAAGTAAATAAAAAAGCACATTAAAGTTTGGCTGATGGTTATATGCTAAAATTAGTGGTTACCAGTCTTGACTGGAGCCCAAACTCAGTATAATAGTTCTCCATTTCTCCACTATGTCTATCTCACATATTCCCCTATTTACTGAAGCTACTACCTACATCACAAATCCATCCCACACAATTTTGAGCAGCTGAGTTCATCTCCTAAAATCATACCTACATCCTTACCCATTTTTCTTCATTCCCTCCAGGTGTAATTAAAGAGACATGTGTCCGCTAATCTATGTAACATCACTAAAACTATTATTGGGATTCAACACTCTCCCACGTTTTCATCTTTCCTGTATTTTAATCTTTCCTCCTCTACTGAACTATTCTCATCAACAACTACATGTTCTGAATTTTTAACTGTTTATTTTTTTCAGACTGTTGAATAGTAATTTTTCTTCCTAATATACAAATTTTGCCTCTAAATAATTGTCTAAATCAGTGTTTCAACACACCTTCTTCAACCAGATTCAGGTTGGATTCTATTCTACTAAACATAATGATACTGTTCAAAAGAAATATATACATGAATTCTAGTTCCCTCTATCTAATACTTGTTTTTAGTCTTTATATCACACTATTGCTCAGCAACACTCAAGTTAGTTGGTTCTGTACCTCATCCTACTTTGAAGACTTTTCGTGGGCGGGTGTGGTAACAGGTATTGCACACAGGGGTTTTTAACCACTGAGACACACCCCCAGTTCATTTTTTACTTTTGATTTAGAGACAGCATTTCACTAAGTTGCTTAGGGCCTTGCTAAGTTGCTGAGGCTGGCTTTGAATTTGTAATCCTCCTGCCTCAGCCTCCCAAGCTGCTGTGATTAGAGGCATGTCTTGCCACACTGGGCTTCAGAGAATTTTTTTTTTACTTGTTTTACACCATACCATTCTTATTTTTTCCTTCTCTCCTTTTTTTTAAGTGCTAGAGATGGAACCAGAGCCTTGCTCATGATAGGCAAGTGCTCTATCACTAAACTATATCTTCAGCATTACGCCATTATTTTTTGATGTCTTTTCTCTCTTACACCTTTTTTTTGTTTGTTTTCTCAGAGATTCTGCCCTATACTTTCTTCATTCACACGATATTATGGTTTGGATATGAAGTGTTCCTTAAAAGCTCATGTGTCCCCAGTGCAGCAGTGTTCATAGGTGGGGCTTTTGGGAAATAACTGAATTATGAGGATTCTGACCCTATGAATTGATTACTCCATTGACAGCTGAATGAGTTACTGGTAGGTAGTGGAAACTATAGGCCATGAGTCATGGTTTTAGGAAGTAGGTCACTGGGGACATGACCTGGAAGGGTATTTCTCATCCCTGACTCCTCCCTTGCTCTCTCCCTGCTTTCTGGTTACCACGAACTGAGCAGTTTTTCTTTGCCATGCCCTTCCACCATGATATTCTGTTTTGCTTCATATCCAAATCAATGGAACCAGTCGACCATGGATTGAAATCACTGAAATTATAAGCCAAAAAGGAATTTTTCTTCCTTTCAGCTTTTTGCTCAGGAATTTTTCACAATGACAAAAAGCTGAGTAACGCACATGCTTCCTGGATGGTCTTACCACATCTGTTTTTAATTATCATAGATATTCTAATAATCTCAAAAGGTTAATCTCCAACCTAATTCATTTTCTTGGACAGTAGGCTGATATAAACATCTTTCTACTGGGCATAATCCTATTGACTTCTCACAGCCCTCAAACTCAACATAACGAAATAGAATATTCTTTCTCTCACCAGAAACTTGTCCTTTCTTCTATAGTCCCAAATAAAAAGCAAAACTTCCAACAAAACCCAAACATGTTACTTATTTTGTAATTTTTCTCTCTCACTTTATCCCTACCATGTCCCATAGATTTACCACCTATCCTGTAATCTACCCATTTGACTCAATCTCCACTGCAACATACTTACACAAATGATTGTCATTTTTCTCACAAACTAATGAAAATAATATTGAACCTGATCACTACACATTCTTGCTTCACCTCTGTCCTTTTCATGTGTGACATGCATAAAGATATTTAACAAATCAATAATAATCATTTATATTCCTTTTTATAAAATAAATAACACTCATTTAATGTCTATAGTCTACAAAGTGGTTCTTTCACCAAGCAATTTATATCTGAATTATAGAAAGGCAGCTACATGTCCAGTTTGTTTACTCACTATTTATTTAAAAATAGATAAAACTAACCCAATTATAGGATGTTGTTAATGGTAGCAAGTATTTGATGACTCTTTCAGATGGATTGGGATATTAAGATGAAATGGCAACCCAGAAATAGTGGAAAGATGTCTCAATAAAGACTATTATCAATGCACCATCACATGTGAAGTTGACAAGCACATTACCCTCAACAGCTGGAAGGTTGGCTATTTCAACTTGAAAGATGTCAGAGAATAGATTTCAATTCTAGTCTCTGATTTCATTTGGCTCTGAAAAATATTCTACATGTTCTATTATAGTGTTTAAATGCAAGTTTTAACTATGCCTAATGATATGCCATCGGTTTCTTTCTCCAACGAGTGAGGAAGATCTTTAGATTTTTGGGAAACAGCCAAGTTCTTGGCAGTCCTTCTGCAAGCCATTTGCACTTAAAACATTTTGATAGGTTATCCACATTATTATAAATCATCACATTTTGTCCATGAAATCATAGGTTTAGACTGTTCAAGATACTGAATACATCACTCTTCTGGTGTAAAGACAGAACTAAAACTCCTATATGCATATTTTCCTCTTAAGATCAAGCATACTTCACTATGTAAAAGATGATTTTTAAAACCATTTTAGCACACAAATAACTACACTCCCATGTCCAATAGTATTTAATTTCACATTTTTAATGCATCAACTTTAGAAGGTATAGTTAATTAATGCTGTAGAATAATGTTCAGGTGCTGCATCTTTGATTGTCATAACAAACTGTGATTTCCTACACCAAACTGGTACTCTGTCAGAGATACTCAGTGAAGCTTTTATAGTCTCAATATTATGTTACAGAATAATTAACTAATGAAAATTCAAATTTTTCTTCTGTGACATATATTTTCAGTGATAAACAAAACAAAATATAATTTAGCATTTTTTCTAAATATATACATTGCAGATAGGCAGGAGGCATATATTTCAAATCAGCAGAGCAAACTTTAAGGAAAAACATCTTCATATAGGACAGGTATTACTCTTCCACTTTGGATGTCATTGCAGGTTATTATTTAGCTTATAGATTTTTATTCTTGGTGTACTTTAATTAGTTGGACAAGCCTTAACTTACTTTAAGCAATCATATTCTATCTTCAATTAAAAGTATAACTTCACATATAATGTAGAAACTTAAAATAATATATTTCTATTTTACTACTCTCATTGTCTTTGCTATTACTGTCATACCTTTTACTTCTACATTTGAAACCCTTCAAATATTAATTTTGTTTTAATATCAGTACTTAACATAAAAAATAAAAATGAGAGATTATTCAAGGTTTTGTTCTTTCTTAATGTATGCATTCATCAATTATAAACTTTCCTCTTAATACTTATTTTACTATATATCATAAGTTGGGGTAAGCTGTGATGTTTTTGTATCTGAAGATAATTTTATATTTATTTTTTATTTTTTCTTTGAAATAATGATTGTTCAAGAGTGTGTTGTTTAAACAAGCAACAAATATATGAAAAAATGTTCAACCTGCCTAGCAATCAGGGAAATGCAAATCACAACTACACTAACATTTCATCTCACCCCAGTCAGAATGATAATTGTCAAGAATACAAATAATATTAACTGCTGTTGAGGAAGTAGGGGAAAGAGTACACTCATATATTGTTGGTTGCACTACAAATTACCACAGCCAGTCTGGAAGGCAGTATGGAGATTCCTCAAAGGACTAGAAATGGAACTATCATATGACCCAGCTATCCCACTCCTTGGTATACATCCAAATGACCTAAAATCAGCAGACTGTAGGGGTGCAGCCACAACAATGTTTGTAGCAAGGAACTCGCAATATCCAAATTACAGAATGAGACAAGGAGCTTGTCAGCAGATGAATGGGACAAGAAAATTTGGTATATATACACAATGGAGTTTTACTCAACCCAAATGAAGAATGAAATTGTCATTTGCTGGTAGATGGATGAAACAGGAGAATAAACATCAAGCTAACTGAAATAAACCAGATTCAAAAATTCAAGAGTTGAATGTTTTCTCTCATGTTTATTTCTGTGTACTAGATAAAACATTCACTTCTCATAGTCCTCAGATTGACTGGTGGTATTTATATAGGTAATAAACCTCACCAATCAGCCCCAACCAAGCTTCTGGGTGACTCTCAAAACTTTTTGTTCATATAAAACATTTCATTTATTCTTAGTGGTCCCCAAGAGACCAAAGTATGAAAAGTCCTGTCAGTGCCCTTTGACAGGAGCTATAGAAGTCAGTCCCTTGAGTAGCAGCTAGAGAAGTTGAGGTACGATATACATGATCTAATTCCTTCCCTCCTCAGGGAGAACTTGGGAATTTGAATTTTTCACTGTCTTCACTCTTCACTGAGTTAAGGAGAAGAGCCATGACAAGTGCCTACATGCTCATTTAGCTTGCATGGACTTTCAAACATTGCTCTCTGTCACCAGGGATCACCATCCCTGTGCAACAGATTGGAAATTGCCTACAGATAGAAATTCAGAGGAAATGTTGTCTTTTACTTGTCTGTTTCCTTTTCTCTCAGTGCTCACAGTCCTTTGCAGCCAGTTGGCCAAAATTCGAAACAATTATTTCACATACTTTGCCCAATGTACTAGACATTTGTACCAAGTGAGCAATTTCCTTGTCAGAATGCTCATGAGAGACACTCTATATTTGGTTTTAATATTTTTATACAGTTTTAACTGTGTCTCATCATCATTATTTTATCATGATGAGAATGATGTTGAAAGATGCCATGTATTGTGTCCTCTCTTTAAGCAACAAATGTATTCATTTCTTTCTGGATACGTTTATGTCAATCAAGTTTACAAAAAGATAGTTTATTGACACAATCTTTGATGGATTTAAGCCATAGTTAACCAAATTTTGTAATCAAAAATATATGGAACTAGGGAACAACATCATCAACAGATGAGTAAGATGCAATTTTTCAATTATACCTTTTCATCTTTAATTTTAGTGTATTTTTGAATGCTTTGATGAAATTGCCATATTTACAGAACTACTTTTCTTTCTTGTATTCACAGATCTATGTTCTGTGTTTGAAATTTTGTCCCATTTTCTCATTGGATTTCTGATGTTATTCAAATTATTGTTTTTAATGTATTTTTAGTTGTCAATGGATCTTTTTTTATTTTATTTATTTATTTGTATGCAGTGCTGAGGATCAAGCCCAGTGCCTCACACATGCCAGGCAAGCAATCTACCACTGAGCCACAACCCCAGCCCCCAAAATTGTTCCTTTTTATAGTACAATTTTCATTGTTACTTTTTATGTTTATATCAGTGCCTTATAGTTATACATAATAGTGGGGTTTATTTTGACATAATATAATTTGGAATATACTGAAAATATATTTTGTTCCACTTCACTAACCCAGTTCTTCCTCTTTCCCTACCCTACCCCTCCTTTTGTTCCCCTTCCTCTATTCTACTGGTCTTCCTTGTATCTATTTATTTTAAATTGGCACTTCATGGACATACATAAAGTTGGTATTCACTGTGGTATATTTATATATGTATGTAGCATAATTTGGTCAGTTTTATTCTACACTTCTTCCTTTTCCCATTCCTCCTCTTCCTCCTCAATCCCTTCCTCAACTCAATTGATCTCCCTTCTATTTTCATGAGGTTTTCCTCACTCCTTTGCTTATTGTGGTCTACCTTCTGCATATGAGAGAAAACATTTGACCCTTAAATTTCTGAGTCTGGTTTATTTCACTTGTCATGATATTAAACCTCAAAGCCCTAGAAAAATAACAAAAAAATAAGTCTGATATCAGTAGAAAACAAGAACTAATTAACATTAGAGCCGAAATTAATGAATTTGAGAATAAGAAAATATGAAGGATCAATGTAATGAATAGTTAGTTCTTCAGAAAGATAAACAAGCTTTATAAACCCTTTGCCAAACTAACAAAAATAAAATCAGGGAAGATTCAAATTAGAGATGAAAAGGGAGAAAATCACCACAGACACTTTTGAATCAAGAGGATCACTAAAAACCTTTTTTTAAAAATTTATACTCCAATGAACAGGAAACTTTAGAAAATATCGAAAATTTCTAGGCATATCTGACCTACTCAGATTGAACCAGGAAGATAAAGAAAACCAAAACATGCCAATATCAAGTAATGAAATTGAAGCAGCAATTAAAAGCCTTCCAAAAAAAAAAGTTGAGAATTAGAGAATTCTCAGTTGAGTTTGTTACTTTTACAATTTAGCACTCTACATGTAGCCATTGATGCATTTTTGTGAATTGAAGATATATCTTTAATTATTTCTGTAGTTAGATTTATTTGCTAATCTAAAGGGTAACCACTACATATAATAAAATACAATAAACATGCAGTTTAGCTAGTGAGTTAACAAAAGAAGTAAATAGAAATTATGGTAAGACTTAATCCAAAAATAGGCAGGATCAGAAGAAATGAGGAAAAAGGAAATGCAAGGAAAAATAGAAAACAAGATAATAGGTTTTAGCCCAAACATATCAATAATAATCCCAATGTAAGTGGTTTAAGGACATGAATTCAAGGCATAGATTGTTAATTTGATTTAAAAAAAACAAGATTGAACTGCACATGTTAAAAAAATTAAGCTAAAATGATATAAAAGTATATAAGCATTGATTTCAAAAGATGGAATAATGTTATCCATTTCAGACAATGTTTCAGCAAAAGGAATATTGCCACAGATAAAAGAATCATTTTATAATGATAAAGTGGCCACTCCAACTTCTAGTTTTCACTCCACCACATAAAGATCTTGGAAGTTACAATTTATTTTCCCCAAAAGGAGAAAAGTTGAATGATCTGAAAATGAATGCAGCTCTTAGATCCGTCAGATATGTGACATCACAAAACCTGGAGGAAAACGCAGGAACAGAAAACTACACCTTACTAGGAGAAGAAACTTCTGGAGGCAGTAGAAGTTTAGGACCATTTACACAGTAATTAAATAATTTCTGGAGGCAGAGAAATGGACTATTTGAAGGGTTAAAAACCCCTCATGGATCAGACTTATAGGGGACCCAAACTTTCATGTGTTGTGTCTACAGAAGGCTCATCATCACGTGAAAATTGAGGAAAAATCTCCTCAAGATTCCAAAAAGGGAGATGAAAATTGAACATTTTAGTATGCTCTTAGAGTCTTCCCTTAAATGAAACTTCTTAACCAGTGCTTTATGTAACCGAAGGAAAGGGAAAATAGATTAACTTATTTCCCCAGGGTTCTTATCTCAACAATGGAGAAAAAAAACAGAAAGTTTTTCTGAAGTCACATAGCAGACTCATGGACATTAAAATAAGTGAGATTTAATCATGGCAATAAAGAACACCTGTCCTCAGCAGTACCTAATCAAAACATCAAAAGGGCCCAGGTACATTAATAGTACATTATAACCAAAAAAGATACACAACACAAACTCTAGTTAAAGAATTTTAAGGAAAACCCAAAGACAACAATACAAACAAAACCAAGTACACTAGTGGGAATCAAACCCTATGAAACTTATAACTCCAGCAAACAATAAATACAGACTAATTCCTTCCCAGATTATCATAAAACGTCATTGTAGAAAAGGCATATTTACCAATGTTCTTTACACCTTATGCATTAAGTCTGACTTTCATGCTAAATGGCCAGAAAAAACAATCCAAATAGACAAAATATGCATCTGAACAAAAATAAAAAATATATAGATGATGGAATTATCAAACTTAATTTAAAATAATTATGTTTAATATACTAATGACACCAAAGAACAAAATTAGACAACATGCAAGGACAGATTGGTGATATAAACAGAGAGATTAGACTCAGGAAAGAATTTGAAGATGTTTGATATAAAAATCATTGGAACAAAAATGAACAATGCCTTTGAAGGGCTCATCAGTAAAGTAGACATGGCTGAAGAAGAGATCAACAGATGAAAACACAAACCAAACTCAAAGATAAGCTAATAAAAACTTCTCAAGCTGAAAATAAAAAATAAAGATTAAAAAAAATAAACCCACATACCTACAGGTAACCAATTCTCAACAAAGATCCTAAGAGCATCACTATAAATAGAACTTCCTCTTCAATAAATAATGTTGGGAAAACCAGAAATGTATGTGCTGAAAATTAAAACTCGATCTCTGTTTAAGTCAACTTTTTCATTGCTGTGACTAAAATACATGATGAGAAAAATTGGAGGAAGAAAAGATTATGTGGGTGCTCATGGTTTCAGAGGTCTTAGTCCATAGACTGCCAGCTCCATTCCTTGAGGCTAGGCAGAACATCATGGTGGAAAAGTATGGTATGGTGAAGGAACACAGCTTTGGACATGGGCTCCATGAAGAAGAGAGAGAGATTCCACTTACCAGATACAAAATATATACCCCAAAGGCACTGCCCCAGATACCCACCTCCTCTAGTCACACCCTACCCACCTTCAGTTATCACTCAGTTAATCCCTATCAGGGGATTAATTCACTGATTTCACCTTTAAACATTCTTACACTGCTTCACACATGAGCTTTTGGGAAACACCTCACATCTAAACCATAACAACCTCTCCCTCTAATTATGTACAAAAAAAATTGACTAAATTATGAATATGAATATATAACAATGAATCCCACTACTAAGTATAATTATACTATGCCAACAAAAATAAAATAAAAGTAGGTGAAAAATAAACTCAAAAGAGATCAAAGACCTAAGCATAATATCTGAAACTTTGGAAATACTACAAGAAAACATAGGCAACACATTACAACTCATTTGTATATGTAATAATTATTTGAATATTAGACCAAAAGTAGAGGGAAAAATAGCAAAAGTAGACAAGTGGGGTTGAATCAACTAAGAAGCTTGTGCATAGCAAAGAGAGAATGCAGAGAATGGAAGAAAATATTTGAAGACTATTCAGCTGACAAAGAAGTAATATTCAGAACATATAAGCAACCCAAATTTGACAAAAATCAAATATCCCAATTAGAAAACAGTGAAATCATCTGAATAGGTATTTCTCTGTAGCCCAAATACAAATAACCAACAAATATATGAAAAAAAAAGTTCAAGATCATTACCATCAGGGGAAGGCAAATCAAAACTACAAATGTGATACCATCTCACACTAGTCAGAATGGCTATTATTGAAAAAACAAAAATTTTAAATGTTGAAAGGGATGTGGAGCAAAAGTCTTACAAACTAAGGCTGGTAATAGGTCTATTATATGATCCAGCTATTCCAATTCTAGATATTTATACAAAGGAAATGATATCAGCATATCAAAAAGACAACTGCATGTCCATGTTTAATGTAACACTATTGATAAGAGCTAAGATATGGAATCAATATAGGTGCTCATTAACAGATGAATGAATGAAGAAAATGTGATATATTTTATTCATCTATAAAAAAGCCCTTCTGTAGCAAAATGGATTAAATTGGATGATATTTTGTTAAGTGAAATAATTCAGACACAGAAAGACATGTATTGTTTGTACTCCTTCATATGTAGAAGTTAAAAATGAATCTGAATGTATAACAGTAATTACCAGAAACCGAGAATGGTGGAAAACAGGAAGAATGGAGAGAACTTGGATAACAAGTACCAAAACTGAATGAGGTGGAAGGAATAAATGATGGAGTTCCACAGCACTGTAGTTAACAATAAAATATTATGTATTTTATAATAACTAAAAGAGAGTAGTTTGAAGGCCTCAAACAAAAGAAATAATACTTGAATGGAAAGTCTAATTACCCTAATTTCATCAGTATGTACTCTATGCATATGTTTAAATATGCTATATCCTATACATTGGTGCAGTTATTATAATAATTCAAAATAAAAAAGGGAATAGAACCCCCGGTCGCTCCAGAACCCAGGAGTTAAGAAGGGGAGGCATTGAGAGACTCGGACTGAAGTGGAGCCACGGGTGAGTCTGCCCACTGGGTAAAGCTCGGCCCGGGTGGCAGGCCCAGATAGAGGTGGCTTATCGGAGCCGGGCAGGGCAGCTAGAGTCATCCACAGGCAGTCCTGCGCACTCCGGCGGTGGGCCCCGCCCACACAGCCAGCTTCTCCAGGTTCTCAGAACGGAACTGGCCCGCTAGTGAGAGCCTGTCTGAACAGAGCACGCTCCGAGTCCCGGAGCCCCTGCAGTGCAGTGTACTCCTGCAAAGAACCAGCGGAGAGCCTCGATCTGCAGTCAGCCTCAGGGATAAGGGCAGGGCAGCCGGAGACCTCTTCAGGCGGCTCTGCCCACTCCGGCTGCGGGCTCTCTTCACGGGGCGATCCAAGATGGCGGCCTAGAGGGAGACTGCACCTCCGGTCGCTCCACAACCCAGGAGTTAAGAAGGGGAGGCATTGAGAGACTCGAACTGAAGTGGAGCCACGGGTGAGTCTGCCCACTGGGTAAAGCTCAGCCCGGGTGGCAGGCCCAGATAGAGGTGGCTTAGCAGAGCCGGGCAGGGCAGCTTGAGTCTTCCCAAGGTAGTCTTCCACACTCCGGCAGTGGGCTCTTCCCACACGGCCAGCTGCACGGTGCAGGCCCACAGTGAGAGCATTTCCGCACAGAGCCAGTTCCAAAACGTGGAACCAATAGGGGGCTAGGGGCAGTATTCTTCGAATGAGCTGCTTTATCAGATTCCTCCAAGACATCAGGCTACTGAAGGCTGGGAGGTGATACACTGGAAATCTACTGGGACACTATAAGCCAATAGTGGAAAACTGCAATATCTCAGGGTCCCACTGACAACTGACCATTATGAGAAAACAAGGGAAGAAAATGTCCCAAACAAACCTAGATACTACATCAATAAAACCCAATGACAGCAGAGCAGAAGAAATGTCAGAAAGGGAGTTCAGAATGTACGTAATTAAAACGATCAGGGAAGCTAATGAGGAGATGAAAGAGCAAATGCAGGCATTGAAGGAGGAGATGAAAGAGCAAATGCAGGCATTAAATGATCTCACCAATCAACAGTTAAAAGACCAAATACGGGAAGCAAGAGATCATTTCAATAAAGAGTTAGAGATACTGAAAAAAAAACCAAACTGAAATCCTTGAAATGAAGGAAACAATAAACCAAGTTAAAAACTCCATAGAAAGCATAACCAATAGGATAGAACACCTGGAAAACAGAACCTCAGACATTGAAGACAAAATATTTAACCTTGAAAACAAAGTGGAACAAACAGAGAAGATGGTAAGAAATCATGAACAGAATCTCCAAGAACTATGGGATATCATGAAAAGGCCAAATTTGAGAATTAATGGGATTGAGGAAGGCTTAGAGAAACAAACCAAAGGAATGAACAATCTATTCAATGAAATAATAACAGAAAATTTCCCAAATCTGAAGAACGAAATGGAAAACCAAGTACAAGAGGCTTATAGAACTCCAAACATACAAAATTACAACAGACCCACACCAAGGCACATTATTATGAAAATACCTAACATACAAAATAAAGACAGAATTTTAAAGGCCGCGAGAGAAAAGAATCAAATTACATTCAGAGGGAAACCAATAAGAATATCAGCAGATTTTTCAATCCAGACCCTAAAAGCTAGAAGGGCCTGGAACAACATATACCAAGCCCTGAAAGAAAATGGATGCCAACCAAGAATCTTATACCCAGCAAAACTTACCTTCAAATTTGATGATGAAATAAGATCCTTCCATGATAAACAAAAGCTAAAGGAATTTACAAAAAGAAAGCCAGCATTACAGAACATTCTCAGCAAAATATTCCATGAGGAAGAGATGAAAAACAACGATGCAAATCAGCAACAGGAGGCGCTAGCCTAAAGGAATAGCCAAATAAAGGAGAAACCAAATCATGTCAAAAACAAATATGAGTCAATTGACTGGGAATACAAATCATATCACAATAATAACCCTGAATGTTAATGGCCTGAATTCATCAATCAAAAGACACAGACTGGCAGATTGGATTAAAAAGAAAAATCCAACAATATGCTGCCTGCAAGAGACACATCTCATAGAAAGAGACACCCATAGACTAAAGGTGAAAGGATGGGGAAAAACATACCATGCACACGGACACAGCAAAAAAGCTGGAGTATCCATCCTCATCTCAGATAATGTGGACTTCAAACCAAAACTAGTCAGAAGGGATAAAGAAGGACATTACATGCTGCTTAAGGGAAGCATAAATCAGCAAGACATAACAATCATAAATATCTATGCCCCGAACATTGGCTCATCCACGTACGTCAAACAAATCCTTCTCAATTCCAGAAATCAAATAGACCACAACACAATCATACTAGGCGATTTTAACACACCTCTCTCACCACTGGATAGATCGTCCAAACAAAAATTGAATAAAGAAACTATAGATCTCAACAACAGAATCAGCAATTTAGACTTAACGGACATATATAGAATATACCATCCAACAAAGAATGAATACACTTTCTTCTCAGCAGCACATGGATCCTTCTCTAAAATAGACCATATTTTATGCCACAAAGCTACTGTTAGTAAATACAAGAAGATAGAGATACTACCTTGTACTCTATCAGATCATAATGGATTGAAATTAGAAATAAATGACAGAATAAAAAACAGAAACTTCTCCAATACCTGGAGACTAAATACTACACTATTATATGATGAATGGATAACAGAAGACATCAGGAGGGAAATAAAAAAATTCTTAGAAGTAAACGAGAACAAAGACACATCATATCAAAATCTCTGGGACACTATGAAAGCAGTACTTAGAGGAAGATTTATTTCATGGGGTGCATTCAAAAAAAGAAGTAGAAATCAACAAATAAACGAGTTAACACTACAGCTCAAAGCACTAGAAAAAGAAGAGCAGACCAATACCAAAAGTAGTAGAAGACAGGAAATAGTTAAAATCAGAGCCGAAATCAACGAAATAGAAACAAAAGAAACACTCGGAAAAATTAATAAAATAAATAGTTGGTTCTTTGAAAAAATAAATAAAATTGATAAACCCTTAGCCACACTAACAAAGAGAAAGAGGGAGAAAACTCAAATTACTAAAATTCGGAATGAACAAGGAAACATCACAACAGACACGAGTGAAATACAAAACATAATTAGAAGCTATTTCGAAAATCTATACTCCAACAAAACAGAAAACCTTGAAGACATCAACAAATTTCTAGAGACATATGAACTACCTAAACTGAACGAGGAGGACATACACAACTTAAATAAACCAATTTCAAGCAATGAAATAGAAGAGGTCATCAAAAGCCTACCAACAAAGAAAAGTCCAGGACCAGATGGGTTCTCAGCCGAGTTCTATAAAACCTTTAAAGAAGAGCTCATTCCAATACTCCTCAAACTATTCCATGAAATAGAAGAGGAGGGAACCCTACCAAACTCGTTCTATGAAGCCAATATCACCCTGATACCTAAACCAGACAGAGACACATCAAGGAAAGAAAATTTCAGACCAATATCCTTAATGAACATCGATGCAAAAATTCTCAACAAAATTTTAGCAAATCGCATACAAATATATATTAAAAAGATAGTGCACCACGATCAAGTGGGTTTTATCCCAGGGATGCAAGGTTGGTTCAACATTCGGAAATCAGTAAATGTCATTCACCATATCAACAGACTTAAAGTTAAGAATCACATGATTATTTCAATAGATGCAGAAAAAGCATTTGATAAAATACAGCATCCCTTCATGCTCAAAACACTAGAAAAAATTGGGGTAATGGGAACATTCCTAAACATTATAAAGGCCATCTACGCTAAGCCCATGGCTAATATCATTCTAAATGGTGAAAAACTGAAAGCGTTCCCCCTAAAAACTGGAACAAGGCAGGGATGCCCTCTTTCACCGCTTCTATTCAACATCGTCCTTGAGACTCTAGCCAGAGCAATCAGACAAACCAAAGAAATTAAAGGGATACGAATAGGAAAAGAAGAACTCAAACTATCCCTGTTCGCTGATGACATGATTATATATTTAGAGGAACCTGGAAATTCCACCAGAAAACTTTTAGAACTCATAAGTGAATTCAGTAAAGTAGCAGGTTACAAGATCAATGCTCATAAATCCAATGCATTTTTATACATAAGTGATGAATCTTCAGAAAGAGAAATTAGGAAAACTACTCCATTCACAATAGCATCGAAAAAAATAAAATACTTGGGAATCAATCTCACAAAAGAGGTGAAAGACCTCTACAATGAGAACTACAGAACACTAAAGAAAGAAATTCAAGAAAACCTTAGAAGATGGAAAGATCTCCCATGTTCCTGGATAGGCAGAATTAATATCGTCAAAATGGCTATACTACCTAAAGTTCTATACAGATTCAATGCAATTCCAATTAAAATCCCAATGATGTACCTCGCAGAAATAGAGCAAGCAATTATGAAATTCATCTGGAAGAATAAAAAACCTAGAATAGCTAAAGCAATCCTCAGTAGCAAGAGCGAAGCAGGGGGTATTGCAACACCAGATCTTCAACTCTACTACAAAGCAATAGTAACAAAAACGGCATGGTATTGGTACCAAAATAGACAGGTAGATCAATGGTACAGAATAGAGGACATGGACACAAACCCAAATAAATACAATTTTCTCATACTAGACAAAGGTTCCAACAATATGCAATGGAGAAAAGATAGCCTCTTCAACAAATGGTGCTGGGAAAACTGGAAAACTATATGCAATAGAATGAAACTAAACCCCTATCTCTCACCCTACACAAAACTCAACTCAAAATGGATCAAGGACCTCGGAATCAGACCAGAGACCCTGCATCTTATAGAAGAAAAAGTAGGTCCAAATCTTCAACTTGTTGGCTCAGGATCAGATTTCCTTAACAGGACTCCCATAGCACAAGAAATAAAAGCAAGAATAAACAACTGGGATAGATTCAAACTAAAAAGCTTTCTCTCAGCAAAGGAAACTATCAGAAATGTGAAGAGAGAGCCTACAGAGTGGGAGAATATCTTTGCCAACCATACCTCAGATAGAGCGCTAATTTCCAGAATCTATAAAGAACTCAAAAAACTCTACACGAAGAATACAAATAATCCAATCAACAAATGGGCTAAGGAAATGAACAGACACTTCACAGAAGAAGATGTACAAGTAATCAACAGATATATGAAAAAATGTTCAACATCCCTAGTAATAAGGGAAATGCAAATCAAAACCACCCTAAGATTTCATCTCACCCCAATTAGAATGGCGATTATCAAGAATACAAGCAACAATAGGTGTTGGCGAGGATGTGGTGAAAAGGAACACTCATACATTGCTGGTGGGGTTGCAAATTAGTGCAACCACTCTGGAAAGCAGTGTGGAGATTCCTCAGAAAGCTTGGAATGGAAACACCATTTGACCCAGCTATCCCACTCCTTGGCCTATACCCAAAGGACTTAAAATCAGCATACTACAGAGATACAGCCACATCAATGTTCATTGCTGCTCAATTCACCATAGCCAGATTGTGGAACCAACCTAGATGCCCTTCAGTTGATGAATGGATAAAGAAACTGTGGCATATTTATACAATGGAATATTACTCCGCAATGAAGAATGATAAAATTATGGCATTTGTAGGCAAATGGTCGAAATTGGAGAATATCATGCTAAGTGAGATAAGCCAATCTCAAAAAACTAAAGGACAAATGATCTCGCTGATAAGCGGATGAGGACATATAATGGGGGGTGGGAGGGGCTAGCATTAGGTTTAGGGTTAGGTTTAGAGTTAGGCTAAGGAGAGCAGTAAGAATGAAGGAAAGAAGGACTGTGTAGAGGGAAAAGAGGGGTGGGAGGGGTGGGAGGGGTGGGAGGGGTGGGGGGGAGGGGAAAAATATAATAAACATCATTACCCTATGTAAACGTAAAAAAAATAAATAAATTAAAAAAAAAAAAAAAGGGAATAGAGCACCTAAGAACTGTAGAATTACAAAAAAAAAAAAAAAAAAAAAAGTGTAACACATCTGTGATAGGAAAGCCAGAAAGAAAAGGAGAATCAGGGGATTAATGAACTCATTAAGGTTCTCATAACCCAATTATAGCACTTCTAAACTTTCTTGCATTGACTCACACATGAGCTTTTGGGGGACACCGCATATCTAAACCAGAATAAAATATTTGAAGTAATAATGACTAAGAATATTTCACATGTAAAAAAAGACACAAAATCACAGACCCAGGAAGCTTTGAGAACATCAAGCAGAGTAAATATTAACAAATATAAACCTAGACATATCTGTAACATTGCAAAACAAAAATACCAAAGAGAAAATCTTGAAAGAAGTCTTGGAGGGAAAGGAAGACTTATCCAAAGAGGAAAAAAGATAAGAATTGATCAAATTTTTCTTCACAAACCAGGCAAACAAGAAGAGAGTGAAGTGAAATATTTAAAGTATTAAAAGAAAAACCACAGCTCATAATTATGTATTATTATCTTTCAAAATTGAAGAACAAACACTATGATCAATTCATCCAGATGATAAAACAGAATTTTAAAATACAGAGAAAAAATGATATAATTTGAAGAAATAGGCAAATCTACAATCACAACTAAAAACAACAACAAACTTCTCTTAATTTTTGGAATGAACAGAAGAAACACAATAATGAAAGAACACAATTAATCACAGTTACCTAATTGACAGTTTAGAACAATACCTGTTTTAGTTAGCTTTTTTGTTACTGTGACAAAAACACCTAATAAGAACAACTTAGAGAAGGAAAAGTTTCTTTGGGACTCACATATTCAGAGGTCTCAGTCATAAGAGAATTCTCCTCTCCATGACAAAATATAAATCCCAAAGACACATCCCTAATAACCCACCTTCTTCAGTCACACCCTACCTGCCTACATTTACCACTCAGTTAATCCCTTTCAGGAGATTAATGAACTCATTAGTTTAAAGTTCTCATAACCCAATTATTGCACCTGTAAACTTTCTAGCATTGACTCACACATAAGCTTTTGGGGGACACCACATGTCTAAACCATAACATTCTACTCCTGGAACTCAAAAGTTCATTCCCATCTCACAATGCAAAATGCATTTCATTGCAAAATGCATTCTTGAATTTAATTTCAAGAATCCCATAGTCTCAATAGTTTCATGATTGCCCCAAAGTCCAACTCCGATGTCTTCTCTGGGAGTGAGGGCAAACTCTCATCATGAATCCCTGTAAAAATCAAAAGCAAGTTACATATATCCAACACATAGGCACAGTGTAAACATTTCTAGGCAGAGAAATATGGCATAGAAAGAAGGAATCATACCAAAGCAAGGCTAAAATTTAGATGGGCACACAAGTTCAGTAGTTCATGTCTGGCATTTGGAGCACGTGACATCATGATGTTCTCTCCAAAGGGTTTCTGTAGCTCCACCCCTATGGCTTTGTTGCTTGCAGCCCACGTGGTCTCTCTGCTCAATTCCTGCAGTTTTCCTTGGCAGTTATTCCACAGTACTGTCATCTCTTAATCTTGAGGGTCTCCATTGCAGCTTCATCTCCTTTCTCACATCTGCACTCATCACCCTCTCATAAGCAGCCTTCAGGGAATTTGACACTACTGAATTTTGCCTGGCCTGCCAGGCCTTCCTTTGAAATCTCAGTGGAAGCCTCCATGACCCCCTAACTGTACCATGCCACATAACCAGCAGCATGCGATTGATACCAAGGTCTGCCACCATCATGAGCAGTAATCAAGCCTCTAGGGACTCTGGCCTCTACAGCCTCTGAGTGCTTGGTGAAGCAAGTTCTTGCCTCCCCGTGCAAGTTGAGTGCCCCCATGGTCTCTTCTCAAAGGAATGTTTTCTTTTACACCCTTGAGCCTGGGATGGGTGTGGTCTTGCCAATTCCTGAGATGCAGTCAAGCCATTTTTCCTATTGTTTCTGAGTAAGGTACTTCACAGCATCTCTTTAGTGGCTATATTCTCTGTAATTACACAGCTTCCTTAACCCTAGTTTGCTCACAATTTTATGGCCAAATTGCAAGTTTTTCAAATCTTTCTGCTTTTCATTCTGCTGCTTATTATCCCAATAAACTTGACTAAAAGCTGCCAGCAATATGCATGCCACTACCTAAAAGCTGTGCAGAATTGACAGTTCTTCCACCTGATTAATTAGTCCATCACCTTTAAGTTCAGTCTCACAGAAAATTTCAGGACATGGGCAACATGCAGACAACTTCTTAGCCAGAACATAACATGAATGACCTCTAGTCCAATTTCTAATAGAGTTCTCTTTTTCTTCTAAAGTCTCATAAACAATGTCATTACTGTCCACAGACCTATTGGCATTTTGGTCTTCTTGCGATCCCACCAGAATTGTGTATTAAACTCTTACAACAGTTTTTTTAGCTTTCATCTCTAAACTTTACAAAATTCCTCTCACAAACTCCCCAAAATCTCCAAATTTATGTTTTAGTCAGCCTTTTTTTAACAGTTGTGGCCAAAAGATCTAACAAGAACAATTAGAAGAAGAAAAGATTATATGGGGTTTCACAGTTTCAGAGGTCTCAATCCAGAGATGGAACAGTACATTCTTCAGGGTCCAAGGTAAGGCAGAACATATTGGTGGAAGAATGTGGCAGAGGATAACACCATATGACATGGAACCAAGAAGCACAGAGAGAGGGTTCTCCTCACCACAACAAAGTATAAACCCTAAACGCACATCCTCAATGGCCCATCTCCTCCAGCCATGACTCACCTGCCTATAATTAACACATAGTACATTCAAAGTAGGATGGACTGATAAGGATACAGCTTGCATAATCCAATGCTTTTTATCTCTGAATATTACTGCATTAACAAGAGCTTGTGGGAGACATCTCACATCCAAACCATAACACTATGCAACAACAGAAGATTACATATCTTTTCAAGAACACTGAAAAGTTTTACCAAGATATACTATGTTTTGGGTCATCGAACAAATATCAGTAAATTCTAAAATATTGAAAACATAAAAAGTATATACCTTTGCTATAATTCAATTATAAATCAATGACAGAATAAATATCCAGAAATCACTCCATATTTGGAAATTAAAAGCATACTTCTATATAATTAATTCATCAATGAAGGGACCAAAAGAGACAATAGAGAACTTTCTGAACTGAATGGAAAAAAATAAATACAACATACCAATATGTATGGGGAAATTTACAGCACTAAACATCTCTATTAAGAACAAAAGTTTTAATTTAGTGATATCAGCTTCCTCAATAAGGAATTAATCATGAAGACTAAGTTTGTTCAAATTAAACAGAATAAAGACAAAGATAAATATAAAAAAATCAATTGGTCAGTCTGGAGTGAATATATATAAATTTTAGTGTTCTGGTCACTTTCTTGCCAGATTGAAATTCAGAAAAATTAAAAAGTCAAAAACAGGAGGAGGAAGGACAGGAGGGACAGAATAAAAACTGGGAACTGAAATGGAGCATATTATGTTCCGTGCATGAATGATTATGCCAAAATGAACCTTAATATAATGCATAACTATAATGCACTAATAAAAACATTTTAAAATTGAAAGCATTAAAAAGACAGGGTTTTCCTATGTAACTAAAATGGATTCTCTTATTTTAAATGATCTGCCAGTTACTCATAGTCTTTTCCATGTTTGTTTGATTTATATTCAGCCTGTGATTTAATTTTACAGGTTTTTGTTTGTGTTCTTTCCAAGGGTTTTTAATTGTACTTTTTTTGAAAAATAAGAAATTTCCTTCATTATTCTATTGTATTTTTTATTTTCTCATCTAGTATCTGTTTGATTCAAACTAGACCAATAATCCCTTAAGCCTGCTAAGACTACCACACACAAACACAGGTGCACATACATACACACACACACATACACACACACATACACTCAGAGTTCTTTCTTGTTGGTTCTTAATTTCTAGTATTGCATTGTAGTTTGAAAGTAAGGTCTATGAATTTAGACTTTTTGGAATCTATGAAGTATTTTTTAGTTCAAAAACATGATTAATTTTTAAAAGTCCCATAGGCATATGGAAAAATGAACAATTTTTGTTTTTGATATCAGTGCAGTATTCCTACCTATTAAATCAGTCTTGTTTACACTTATCTAAATTTTTTATATCATTATTGATCATTCTCCACTCCTTCTTAGTTAATATCTTCCAATATGATTTTGTTTCTTATAAAATTCTTGATTTCTAAAGATTTTACCTTATGGATTTTGCTCTTCTAGTGTTCTGAGAATGATAATACTGGCTTATAATTTCAAATGTGTTCTGCTTTCAAATTATTATTTTCATATATGTATTTAAGTATTCTGTTATTTTATCCTCTCTAGATCATTTCAATTGAATTTTTCCTTATTTACGTACATTTAATTATAGCTGTTTTTAAGGTAGTAAATTCTATCAATTCACATTTATTATAATTACCAATATATATTGTTCTTTTTTCTAGCATTTTATTTTCTATTGAAACAGCTTTTTCTTGAATTTTCATGCTTTGTACCTTTTTTCTAAATATCACATTTTTGTATTATTTTGTTCCCTTCTAGTAATTTCTGAGAGATACCACATATTTATTCTATACCCTAAAAGTTATAAAAGAAAAGAAAAAGAATTAATTTTAGCCCCAAAACAAAGACTTGAGACCCTTGACATATTTTTTTTTCTTTACACAATTTCTTTCTTTGTTTTCATGGATTTGAAATTTGAGTTATAAGCTACTATTTCCTACAATATTCATTTATTTTCTGTTTCAAGAAATTATTCTTAACATTTTCATTATAATATACATTTTATAAGCAATGATTATTCAATTTGTGTTCCCTTTTTTATTTTTTAATGTGTTCTAATTGGTTATACATGACAGTAGAATGCATTTTAACACATTGTACATAAATGGAGCACTTTTCTTTCCTCTGAGTTGTTCTTGTCAGGTATTTTCATCACAATGATGAAAAGTTGATCAACAAAATAAGTAAATAAAATTGTACTCTCTTGCCCAGCATGGTGGTACATGCCCATAATTCTAGCAACTCAGAAGTTGAGACAGGTGATCACAAGGTCAAGGCCAGCCTCAGCAGCTCAGTGAGACTCTGTATCAACATAAAAAAAATAAAAAGTGCTAGGGATGTGGCTCCATAGTAGAAACCTCCCGATCCCCCACTTTCATTCCCCAGTACCCAAAAAGAAATTTTTTTCTTTTTACTTTCATGTCTTCCACTGTGTGCCAGAAACTGTCCCAGGTATTTGAGATATAGTGGCTTACAAGGAGGAAAAGACCCCTGCCTTCATACAGGTTATTATCAAACCCACACAGTCAAGACAGTGATTTTAGAGAAGCCTTTGTTCCAGGAACAAAAGCAAGTCTAGGAAGCAGTCACATAGAGTCACAGAGTCCTATGATTAGAAAATAGAAATGTGCCCTCTGAAGAATGCATATGTACAAAGAGGGCCTAACTACGAGCTATAAAGAGCCATCTAGTTTAGACAGGCAGCACCAAGGATGTCTAACATTGGGCAGACATTGGACTACAGAGCTGAGTTGCCATAGATATACTTCTAGAGTGATTAAGTGGGGATGAAACAGAAACCTACCCCATAACCCTAAATCCTATGAGGTAATAGGAAAGGAACTAGTCAGGAACATACAAATGAGGAGATAATCCATGGATCCAGTTAGTAAATCTGTGATATAAGAGGCGAGTTTCACTACCAGGGTGAACAGGCAGTGTCACTGAGTTCCAGCAATAGTATATAGGAAAGCACCCTGTAAGGAACGTAAATGTACTAAAAAAGTCAGCCTCAGAAATAAGGTAATATAATGTAATTTCCTTCTGCTCCAGAAGTTCAGACTTAGGTAGATTTAATTAGAAAGCATTTTGTATGTTTTCCTTCCTTTCTCCAGAATATATGTGATTATAGTTCATGTACAACAGGATTCCCACATGCCTTAGTGTGAGCCTCCTCCTTTTCCCACCAGTAGTGGCTAAAGAATAAAGTATCAGAGGGGAATGTTATCCTTCATACTGAGAAACACAGAGTGAAGAAAACAGGATTGTTCTTAGAGTGTGAGACTCTGAGACAAAAAAAAAATCAGAACACACTGAATCACAGAAGAAATTTTAAGTGAACAAATTTAACGTGAATCTTATTCCCAGATCCTTAGGTATGACTGAAGATATTAACACATATACAAATAAAATGGTAAATTGGTTTCCCCCAAAAAAGTGTGGAAAAGAGATAACCTCTGATGCTGAATCTGAAGGCCAGACACTGGATTGGGGTAAATTAGTTATTTTTGTCAGTGAGGCGTCTCTTGGCAACACTGAAATATCAGATAGTGCTTTCCATAAGAATACTACACACACACACACACACACACACACACACACACACACACTATTCCTGACATAGGAGCAATTTATCAACAATGGATCCCAAAGGTTAGTTTTAAACTTGCGCATTGGAGTGTGTTTTGCCAAGACTGACATCTACAACTCTCTTAACTTTGTGATGTTAGATACTCAGAATAATAGTATTGGGGCTTTAGAAATAAAATGAGTTAAGTGAAGATATAATTAAGCACCCTTTAGAATCATTGTCTGAGGTTTGCAGTTCATAGTTTTCCTTTAATTAAACTCTGCTTGCTCCATTTGGCTATTTAAATTACACAGAATATGATGTTCTGTCAAATGCTCTTAAGGATAATGTAGAATTTCCCTCACTAATTTGCATCTTTCATTCAACATTTCTGTTCTGCTTACACAATGGGGATGCCAGAGAAAGAGTTTCTTTTCTTGTGGCATTCTTAGCAACATGAAGGGTGAAATGCATGCAAATCATGAACAGAAAATGAATTGTAAGGAAGGTTACTGTGAAGATACACAGCACCCTTATTTCTTGTAACCCATAATGTTTTAGAAACCTAGAGTTTGCATGAAAAGAGTTGAGTGCTTCTCCAAACGTGAACCCCTCATCCAAAGATAACTCTCACTGCTGTTCAGGAGGGTGCATGTGAAATCATCAGAAGAGGGGTGTTACTGTGTTGTCAGTTGTGAGAGACAACAGGCACTTAGCGTGCCTCCAAGGGTCCTTGGTACACTTCAGGGCCCCAAACACAGTGACCTAGCAAACTAGAGGATGGTTAAGTGGGAAAAGGTGAATCCGGGTCATGCAAATGTGGTAATTAAGGAAGGGAAAAGGAGATCTCGCACTGACAAGCACTGAAGGAGCCACAGCCTCCCTGCTGAAGTGAAATGAGTGTTCAATTTGAGAACAAAAATAACTTAACTTGAGCTCAAGGACAGTTTTCTGAAGCCTCTCTCTACTCACAAATGTCACATATGTTTTTTTATAATTTTACCCCTTTTTCCATTTTATTTCTCCTTTCCATTTCTTCTCATCTTTGGCATTTTTCTTTCTACAACTTTGTGGTTTGTCCTCTTCCCTGAGTCAACCTTCTCACTGACCTGAAACACAAGACAATTTAGCTGAATTGGGTGTAGTCCAACAAAGTAGTCCCTGACCTCTCAGAAATTCTAAGTGACCCTCAGTACAAATAACTCTATGGGAAAACACTGAAGATGTGGTCTTCTAGAAATGCTTGAGTACTCCATGCCCTGAGCCATACCCCCTCATATACACACAGGTCCATTGTCAGATGGGAACCTAGCATTCCTAATTTCTGAAATACTGCCATTACTAGTGCCAAGATGTCAATGGATAATCTGATGAAAGAGCCAGAAATTCCTGAATCTGCTGAGTTCTCCTGTTCCTGTTTCTAACAATATTCCCCCAGGGATAACCTTGGACAAATCTTCTTTCTCTGGACCTCAATTTTCTCATGTAAATTAAGGGAATTGTCAGGGAAAGAAAGTAATTTTCAATTCCCTTGGCAATTACCACTAATTGGAAGTGGTTTTTCAAGTCACTGTGTTCAGAAAGATTCTAAGTATACTGGTTCAATCTGGTTAAATGTTGTCACTAAACTATATTGCACTATATCATAATGGCTAAGAACAGTGGTTAAGAACACTGGATTTGGAGTCAACTCTTACACTTATCCACTGCATACCCATTAGTATATTGCTTAACATCTCTAAGCCTCAGGTCCTTCGCCTATAAAAGAGGATGAATAATGCCCACCTTATAGAATTGCTGTAAGTAATGGATTAGATAATTCATATAACCTTAATAGTATTATCTTTATAGTGTAAACACATAATATATATAGCAAATTAACTTCATGGTTGTCAGCACACTTATAAGCCCATAGAAATAAATAGCAAAATATTTGCCATAGGCAGAGGATTGGAGAATGGTGCTTTCCTAGTACAATACCTAGACTGGTTATTTTCTAAGGTGCTCTTGAGTTACATTTTTGTAGATACCAATACAGTATAGATTATGTGATCCAGAAAGCTGGACAGAATTTATGATAAAAATAAGTGAAATGTTGACAGCTTCCCTTCATCGGCTGTATCAATTCAGTCTGCTATCCAACTTTTGGATTTCTTTTACCTAGCCATGTCTCTCCACACAAGAAAAAGTTTCAACCAGGAGGGAGAAAACAGAGAATTACATTAAACTAGTAGATTGTAATCAATGTATTATATTTTCTTATTTTTGAAGTTTTAATGATGTTATCAATTCCATTCAAACAATTCCAACTCTTCTATAGATCGTCATAGTCACTTGGATATAAATTTGTATAAACATTGCTTTTGGACCTACACAGCACAGAATCTGAAGACACGTTCTAGTGTAATCATTGAATTTTTTCTGCTTGAATTAATATACTTAACACTTTGGTCATTTATTTCTATGGTGTTACAGCAATGATCAATAGGCAGTTCCCCCCTCCAAGCTGGGTACATGGATAATTGTACTCCTAAGTTACCATTTAGTAAGGTGGAACCAGGTAATCAAATCTATTCAATGAAACATGAGTGGAAACTATTTATATTGCTTCTCCTCTAGGGTAGTTAAGATTAGGTGAAAATATCTGTTTTTTTTTTTTTTTTTCCCTTTCCTGACATTGGTATTATGAAAGTCCCCAGTTGAAATAGTGTTATTGGAAGATGGCAGAACCTCCATTGGACTATGAACTTTCCACACACACCCCATCTCATTGACTTTGTACCAGGCATGTACAGTGAGCAAATTATAAGCCATGATTGAGATTTTTGATATTGTTACTGCAGCATAGTGCAGAATATACTTACTTTTTTTTGGTAAAGGTCCCCAATTGCAAAGAGACCATACTCCCCTATGCATATTAGCTCCCTTCTTTATCTGTCTCTCTCTCTCTCTCTCTTTCTCTCTTTCTCTCTCTTTCTCTCTCTCCCTGGTACTGAGCACAGTGGTGCTTAACCACTGAGCAACAACCCCACCCCTTTTTATATATTATTTAGAGAAAGGGTCTTGCTGAGTTGTTTAGGGTCTTGCTAAATTGTTAAGGCTGGCCTCCAACTTGTGATCATTCTGCCTCAGACCCCCAGGTCACTGGGATTATAGACATGTGCTACTACACCTGGCATCCTTCTTTTCTTTTAACCAAATATTTCAGATAGAACAACATTAAAACATCATTTGTGAAAGATAATGCAGAGACTAAAACACTAGGAAATTTTTAACAGTATAACCAATTTTATTTCTCCATCCTGTGCATTTTTTACATACAGCAGTGCTTTTACATAATTCTTCAGTCTGTCTGATAATACTAGTAAATTATATGAATTATTTTCAGCATTTTTAATACTAATATGGGCACATTTTGTTTTATGATGAATAAAACCAATTCTTCAAACACTTTCCAAATAAAGCATACTATTTTACTTAGTTTTAGAACTGAGAAATACCTGTGTTGATAACAGAGGGGTTGATTAGAAGTTGACTTAGGAGTATGACAAAATGCCACAAGTCTATAAATCATAACCAAATCCAAAGTTATTTCCTCTGTAGCACATTACTATGCATTTTAATAAACTGCAATTCAACACCCAGTATTAATGAAGTAGTGCAAGTATTCATTCGTATTTAGAACATTTTTTAAATTTCTTTATTTTCTATTTACTTTTATTTTTATTTTTACAGGGTGCATTTTGATTCATTGTATACAAACGGGGTACAACTTTTCATTTCTATGGTTGTACACAATGTAGAGTCATATCAATCATGTAATCATACATGTACATAGGGTAATATATTTGTCTCATTCCACTATCTTTCCTCCGCCCTCCCCTCCCCTCATTTCTCTCTACACAATTCAAAGTTCTTCCATTCCTCCCTTACCCCCTGTCCCCGTCATTATGTATCAGCATCCACTTATCAGAGAAAACATTTGGCCTTTGGTTTTTTGGGACTGACTTATTTCACTTAGCACAATATTATCCAACTCCATTCATTTACCTGCAAATGCCATAATTTTATTCTTCTTTATGTCTGAATAATATTCCACTGTGTATATATACCACACTTTCTTTATCCATTCATCTAGTGAAGGGCATCTAGGTTGGTTCTACAATCTAGCTATTGTGAATTGAGCTGCTATAAACATTGATGTGGTTGCATTACTGTAGTATGCTAATTTTAAGTCCTTTGGGTATAAACCAAGGCGTGGGATAGCTGGGTCAAATGGTGGGTCCATTCCAAGTTTTCTGAGGAATCTCCATACTGCTTTCCAGAGTGACTGCACCAATTTTCAATTACACCAGCAATGTATGAGTGTGCCTTTTTCCCCACATCCTCACCAACACCTATTGTTCCTTGTATTCTTCATAATAGTCATTCTAATTGGAGTGAGATGAAATCTTAGGGTGGTTTTGATTTGCATTTCTCCAATTACTAGAGATGTTGAACACTTTTTCATGTATTTGTTGATTGTTTGTATATCTTCTTCTGTAAAGTGCCTGCCCATTTCCTTAGCCCATTTATTGATTAACTTCTTTGTATTTTTGTTGTAAAGTTTTGTAAGTTCTTCATAAATTTTGGAGATTAGTGCTCTATCTGAAATGCATGAGGAAAAGATTTTCTCCCACTCTGTATGTTCTGTTTTCACTTTATTGATTGTTTCCTTTGCTGAGAAAAAGCTTTTTAGTTTGAATCCATTCCACTTATTGATTTTTGCTTTCATTTCTTGTGCTTTGGAAGTCTTGTTAAGGAAGTCTGATCCTAAGCCAACATGATGAAGATTTGGACCTACGTTTTCTTCTATTTGGTGCAGGGTCTGTGGTCTAATTCCAAGGTCCTTGATCCATTTTGAGTTGAGTTTTGTGCAGGGTGAGAGATAGAGGTTTAATTTCATTTTGCTGCATATGGATTTTCAGTATTCCTAGTACCATTTGTTGAACAGGCTATCTTTTCTACCTTGTATGTTTTTGACTCCTCTGTCTAGTATGAGGTAACTGTATTTATGTGAGTTCGTCTCTGTGTCTTCTATTGTGTACCAGTGGTCTACGTGTCTATTTTGGTGCCAATACCATGCCATTTTGTTACTATTGCTCTGTATAGTTGAAGGTCTGATAATGTGATACCTCCTGCATCACTCATCCTGCTAAGTCTTGCTTTGGCTATTCTGGGTCTCTTATTCTTCCATAATTAGAGCATTTCTGAGTACCCAGAACTTTTAATCATACTTTTGCAAAGACAGCGACATAAATGTGTGAATAATTTGTACATGCTAAATAAATTTAGAGATATATGGGTTTTCTGTGTACTGATAAGTGATGTGATAAGTTTTTTAAATGTTTCCATTTACCCTGATTTTGCATATGCTTAGAATTTAAATATGTAAAAATTCGCTATTTTCTTTTATTATTTATTTATTTCAGGCTTTAGGTGAGGATATATTGACATAAAGTATACCTCCAGGTGGAAATGGAAACATTCAATAAAACACATGTATTTTGCTTCTCAGTACCACCACATGATTATTCAGAGACATTTGTGTGATTGGTAACATCCTAAGCTTTCATATTCAACTCATGAACCTTATGGTCTAGTTGTGTATAAGTGACAAGAAGCTAGAAAACAATTCTCAGTCAAGCTCCCACCTTTGTTAAAACTGTTTTTGCTTTATATCAAAGTAAATTATTTGTTTACAGGTTTACAGTTTTCCTAGTACCTGCCACCTCATACAATGCGCTATCTGCCCTGAATCTAGTAATTTCTAATCTTCCCATGGCTCTCCATTAATAACTTGTGAAATATCCAAGCACCTGATCACACCATCCAAATTCTTTCCAGACTATGATTGACCATCCCTCCAGGCTCAACTGCTCTTCTGTTTCCAGTTGAACACCCCATGGGAGGTTTATCAGTGTGGTCCACACTTCATTCTATGAAGCTCAGCTTAGATGTCAGCTCCTAACAAAGCTTTCTTCCAATTCTCTTTTTCTCTTCTGTTGTCCAGTTCCTAAAACAATCTTGGATTTGATAGTATGAGGCAGTGAGTGGGATTGTGCCTTATTTACCATTTGGTAGCTGTAGCTTGAAACTTCACAGTCACTAGTGTGCTACTGCCAGATCACACCCACTGCTGAGAACTAATTCTGTGCATTTCTTCCCAACACTAAATACAGTGATAGTACTTTGATGGTTTGAAATCAGCCATAATGGCTGAAAATGTCATGTAAATTGGTAAAGGATACAAATAATTTTTTTTCAGAGAGAGTTTTTTCCATTTACTATCACACAATTCATTGCAGAATGTTTGTCTGTCTTGGACAGACAAACTTATGTTTCTAGTACATTGATTGAAAGCACAAATGCAGTTTTAGATACTAAGTCCTCCATCACAAACATTTTTGTTTTCAGTTTGCAAGTTTGCCTTCCTTTTACTTTAAAATATATACTCTCAGTTTTGGCCAATTGTGAAAAAATACCATTAGTTCAAGCAAATGAGTCCTCTGAAATATATCAAGATTTGAAACAATCAACTCTTTTCTTCATTAAAATATGATGTTTTCCCTGTTACAATTTCATGAATGGTTGAGTAGGATTTATAGTTTTTGTCAGTAATAATTGCCTAAAAATTTGAGTAATTGATGATTCTATGCATACCAACTATGGTAATTTTGTTAAGTTAGTCATCTTAGTAATTGTATCAAAATAGTACAGAAATTCTATAAATATTAGCATACATTTTCATAAGGAAAAGTTTTTAAAACAAGTGGGAAAGTACATTCATTTAATCTTACCAAGACTCAATCTGTCTGTATACAGACAACTGTTTCTCAAATGTGCTCCTCAGAAAAATCTCAGTCCAATAGGCCTACCCAACAGCCACTTGTGTAGATCTTGAAATGCCCATATTTTCAGTTGTGCTACATGAAAATAACAGACAAGGACTGCTCCTATCAGGAATTTTGTTGGAAATACTTATCTATCACTTTGCATGGTATTCAAATTATATCAGATGACAATTCAAGTACAATGCATGATTGTAAACTATTGCATACTTAAGAAATCTCCTGTATAATTCAATTGCTTTTTTCTATGATGTGTTATAATAACTCCCAAATATCAACAATTCTGACCAGTCTAAATTTATCAGATTCACTTAGGTAGCTGGTGCAGATACCTGTTCCTATTTCTCAAAATAAGAGGGTGTATGCTAATGTATGACAGTTTTTATCTTTAACTAGTTCCCCATGTTTCCAGTACATTGATTGAAAGCACAAATGCAGTTTTAGATACTAAGTCCTCCTTCACAAACATTTTTGTTTTCAGTTTGCAAGTTTGCCTTCCTTTTACTTTAAAATATATACTCTCAGTTTTGAGTAATGACCATGAAGAGAAACCAGATTCTATTAGTAATATCAACAAGATAAACAAGTAGTTAAAAAAAAAAGTTTTCAATAGAGAACACAAATATTGTGTGTACACATTCAAAATGAGTGGAGAAATGGAAGCAATTATCTCAATAATTTAACTTCCCTTCCACTTGAAATATTCTCTCTGATGACCTGTTCACATAATTGAGGAACAGGTGCTGTAATCATTAACTTTTGTAGAAAATGTTCTCAATTTTCATTTTTAATATATACAGTTATTCTTCAATTGAACAAAAAAGTCAGAGACATTGGTTTTTAGTAATTATTGCTCTATGAAACTGCCATTAGATAGAACTATCTCTTAGTGATTTAAAAGCTAGTAGAAAACAGGAGTTTATTGGCAGAATAGCAAATTAGTGTCTCCGAAAATATGTGTGTATCTAAACAAAAATAAATCTGCTTTGTTAATTGATATACTAATTTTATATATACCATAACTTTTTTCTGAACATGATTTTAATGATCTCATCCTTTGCACTCACCCCAAGAACTGCATATGGATTTTAAGGGCAGCATATAGACATCATAGGAACAATGAGCCAATACTCTGTTTTTCTTAAGAATATATCATTCTTGCAGACATATTAACGTGTTCTAGAAACTGGAATTTTTAATGCACAGGAGTTCATAACCATTCTCACTTTCATATTTGGTTACGTATTTTGAAAAAAAAAAAAAAAACAAAGGTTTCTATGTTCCATAACCACAGGTTTCTTATGCTACTTTGTTGTAGAATGCCTCCAAATGTCATTAAAATATCATGTGATTTTCATCCTAATTCATAAAAATTTGAGAAGTTTATGTGACTATTTGGAAATCCTGGGAGTTTCCTACTTTAGAAAATAAAAATTTGAAGACTTGAAAAATCATGGGTAACAATATTTTAGTAAAATGATTGCTCTGTGTGTATATGTGTGTTTGTATATTTGTGTGTTTGTGATTTCAATTTTTAATTTTTTGATCTGCATTGTTGACTTTATCACCTTGATTCTAATGTGTTGTCCAGAGAAACTCATATAATCACAATTTCAAAGCATTCACACATACACAACATAGCTATAACTACAACTATTGCCCTTTCCTTGGAATTATTATGATGATCAGTTACAATATTTGATCCAGCCTCTTTTCTAAGTAGTGCTATTAATGCAAATTAAGATGTTTTGTTGGTATACTTCCTGCCATACATGGAAATGAAACATGTTTTTATCAGCAGGGATCATGTTATGAAATGATAAGGATAAAGGTAGATTTTATTATCTTCATTTTTAAAAAAACTCAATTTAAAGGTTAACATAATCAGAATATTACAAATATTTGGGGAGTTAAAATAACACATATGAATCAGACATTAATTTGTGTGTGTGTGGTACTGGGGACTGAATCCAGGGGTGCTTAATCACTGAGACACATTCCAACTCTTTTTTTGTATTTTATTTAGAGACAGGGTCTTACTGAGTTACTTAGCACCTTCCTAGTTGCTGAAGTTGGCTTTAAACTCTCAAACCTTCTGCCTCATCTTCCTGAGTCACTAGGATTACAGACTCGCACCAACACACCCAGCCAGACATTAATTCTATAAACACTAATATAGGGTGGAAAGAGCCCTGTTGCAAAACATTTTAAGTCTTGAGTTCTAATTCAGACTCAGCTACTATCAACTTGTGTGACCTTGGAAAAGTTACTTTCTATCTCTGGGTATCAGTTTTTTGAGTCTCGACATAGGATATTGAATTGGATGTTGTCTCTAGTCTTGTTGAACTCTAGTGATTTGAATGGAAGAAAGTAAAATCACTTAAAATTAAGACAGTTGAATGGTTGGAAGTTATTTCTGCTTGATAATTTGAGGCCACTGAATCTAGAAAAGTAAGAGGAAATGTTTTCAAAGATTTTACTCAAGAATAAGCTGAAAATAGTTATTGAGCAGGACACTATAACATTAGCTATATTCTAGAATTGTAGTTGATAAAACCCTTAGAATAAAAGCAAATGTATCTGGAAATAAGATCCATAAAAGCAAAATTATTTGAAAAATGCCCATTTTTAAGTTGATTAGAGACAAAAATAGCACTATGATCCAATTTGGATTCAGTTTACAAAAATAATTGTAGGGTTGGGGATATAGCTCAGTTGGTAAAGTGCCTACTTTGTAAGCACAAGGCCCTGGGTTCAATCCCCAGCACCGCAAAAAATATAAATAAATAAATAAATAAATAATAATTGTAATGTGATTCGATCTAAAGTGGTTATTCCTCCTGGGCAAAGGCAAAAGTTTAAAAAAATGACAAAACTCAAAAATAGGTCAAGAACCACCAAATGTACGGTTCTCATCCCAGACTGTAAAAGTGTAAAAAAATGAACCGGAATATAGATACAGAAAATGCATATATAATTTGGAAAGGAGACTCAGCTGAGAAACACGAGGTATAGATTTAGAATCTAGCTCATCTTTGAGATTTAAATACTCATGATGTATTTCCACTAGCTAGAAATAATAGAATGGAGAGGTGCTCAATAAGATTCCTTCCAGAAAAATAAATACTTGATGTTTCAGAATGCCTTCAATTTAACACAAACATGCATGTTTCTTCAATATGCTTTATTGGAGATGGATAATTTTTTTTTATTCTGAGAAGGAAGGGTCAGGGAAGGAAAAACTTAATCCAGACAAAAATCACCAACCAGGTTAAAGAATCACATATTCATTTGATTACAAAATTCATTCTTATTTCAGGAAATATTAAACTATAAATCTCAGAAGTACGGAGATTGGTCTATTTTTTTTTCTTTTTCATAAATCTTTGATTTATTCCATGACTTCATCCTACTGAACTATTTTAGGTGACACCTCTGACACTTTGGATATGGTTGAATTCCAGCCCACTTTATCCTAAATATTTATCCTTTTACTGTAAATTATTTTGGAGCCCTTGTTAGTTACCATTTC
This sequence comes from Sciurus carolinensis, assembly GCF_902686445.1. Taxonomy (NCBI): domain Eukaryota; kingdom Metazoa; phylum Chordata; class Mammalia; order Rodentia; family Sciuridae; genus Sciurus; species Sciurus carolinensis. Next base: position 121,146,973 of record NC_062232.1, on the reverse strand, counting down.
TCATACTATATGATAGAGTGAAATTAGTAACGTTGCTATAGTCAAAACCAAAATGAGATTATCACCTCACCCCCAAAAGAATAGCTATTTTCAGAAAGACTAAAGTAACAAATACTGATGAGGATGTGAAGAAAAGGGAATCATTGTACACCATTGGTAGGAATGTAAACTAATGAAGCCATTATAGAAAACAGTATGGATATTCCTTAAAAAACTGAAAATAGAACTACCCTATGATTGAACAATCTCACTACAGAGTATATATCAAAAGGAAATTAAGTCGGTATGTGACAAGACAACTGCACTCCCATGTTTACTTAAGCACTATTCACAATAACCAACATGTTGAGTCAACCTAGATTTCTATTAACTGATAAATGCATAAAGAAAATAAGGTACATATATACCATGAAGAACTATTCATCCATAAAAAGAATGAATCCTGTTATTTGTGGCAACATGTATGGAACTGGTGGTAGTTATATTAAGTGAAATAAACTAGGTACAGAAAGAAAAGCATTGCATGATCTCACTCATATGTCCAATATAAAAAAGTTGACCTCATAGACATTGGGAGTAAAATGGTGGTTACCAAAGTTTGGGGAGAGTGATTAGAATGGGGGGAAGATTGATCAATGGATACACTTACAACTAAATAGAAGCAAGAACTTCTGGTGTGCTATCATACAATATGGTGACTGTAGGTAACAACAAGGTATTGTGCATTTCTAAAAGCTGGAAGGAAATATTTTGGAAGTTTTCAAAAGTAATGCATGATAAGTGAGGAGATAAGTTTGTAGACTTGAACTTACTCAACATTACCCATCAAATCATACAACTTTGGGGGGTATTGTATGCATGTTGAAAATAAGTTTTTGAAATTAAAAGAAAACCCACCTCTGCCCCCAAGCAGTTTGATGACCCTGGGAAACCCCATTCTTATGACCCTCAGTTCCCTCTCCTTTAAAATAAATATCCATAAAATCCTGTTCATTCCCTCAAATGTGAAAGCAAAAAAAATTGACCAGAATGTAGAAGAGTGATTATTAAAGAGTAGGAAGTGGAGTGGATTAAGGCAGGTTAGATTTGCTCAGTGAATGCAGTATGCATGTATTGAGATATCACACTGAAACCCATTAATATTTATAATTAATACATGCTAATCAAAAGTAAAATTTAGAAAATATGAAAGAAACTTTTGGGGGAAAGAGTAATAAAAATACTTTTTGAGAATGAGATGGGAATATATATTTAAAAGCTGCAATGTTTGAAACATTAAAATACTAACACAGAATACTGTAACAGAATATAAGGTTCAGAGGCAGACACAAGTACATATAAATATTTAATATTTAATAAAAGGGAAGCACTTCAAATTATTAGGAACAATATTGGGATCAGCTATGTAGTTAAAAAAGTTGTAGCCCTATGTCATATCATATATTTAAAAGAATTTTAGATAGAAAAAAATGTAACACATAAAATATAAAAAATAGATTCATAAAAGAGGTAGTGGGAAAAAAAGAACAGATACTGTCAGAAGATAGATAAGAGCAAAACAGTTGGGAATTTTCTAGTTAGATAAAATTCAAGCTTTTTAAAAGTCATATCAGTAGTTTCTGTTTTAAAAATCCATAGCCAAGGCTGGGCACAGTGGTGCATGCCTATAATCCCAGCAGCTCAGGAGGCTGAGGCAGGAGGTTTGCAAGTTCAAAGCCAGCCTCAGCAACTTAGCCAGGCCCTGAGCAACTCAGTGAGACCCTGTCTCTAAGTAAAAGATAAAAAGGACTAGGGATGTTGCTCAGTGGTTAAGCACCCCTGGGTTCAAACCAGTATACGAAAAAAAAAAAAAATCTATAGCCTAAAGGGATAGACTTTATTTTATAGGCATTTTCATGGGAAACCATACACACACACACACAAACAGAGTAAGGCTAATGTGAATATTCAGCAGGCAGGCTCAGTGGATTTAATAAATCATGCTTCTATGAATGCATCAACCATAAACAAACTAGCCAGAAGCAATGAAAAGAGAAGGGAAAAAGAGCATGACTGTATTATCACAGCAACACACAGAATGTGCACTTTGAAAAGTACACTAAGGGTGCATCCATTCAAATCACAAAGAGAACTATACATTGTGTTTGTTGGAATTGAGTGCCTTGCCTTATTGTATGATTAATTATATCTGTCAACTTTAAATCTGAAGTTATGGAAAGAAAACAATAGGGTGTCTTTAGAGAATGAATGTGGGGAAATTCCTGCAGATTTTCCCTCACCTTCATTTTGAATAATTAATAAACAAACACATTTCTGTGTCAAGTGTTTTAGGTAAAGTAAGAAAGGAAGGAAAATTGAATATTTCAACCACATCTACAGAAGTAGAGTGGAATTGAACTGATTTAATTATCTAAAAAGATCTAGGGATGGACACTTGTAGAAAGGCATAATAAACTAGGGTATCTGTCACCTGGATGATTCTACAGTTATTTCCTTTCATTACTCAGTCAAATGCTCAGTGCTCTACTTTACCTATCAGTTGATTCCACAAGACAAAAAACAGAATCCCTGCTTGGTCCTAATTATAGAAGTCAAGTGTAGGACCTGGGGATGTAGCTCAGAAGTACAGTGCTTGCCTAGCAGGAGTGAGACCCTGGGTTCAATCCCCAGTACCACAAGAAAAATTGTCAAGTGTTACATTAAAACATTTTTCCAGATACCTTGAGACTATAGAAATTATCTGTGATATCTTTGAAGAAAGAATATTTTATTTTCATTACTTTCCCTAAAGTAGACTTGTTGCCTATAGTGGTAAACTTTGATTTTCTGTGTCACATCACCTCTACCCACATCTGATTGATTTCACCTACAGCCTCAGAGGACAAGTTCACATGAGCTCAGACTCATCTTGTGCTGGCAGTATGTAACCTCAATACCTCAATATATCTTTTGGCTTTCTTTCCAGGACCTTCTCCAATAGCATGGAAATTAAAATATTCTTTCCATGTACCAGAGATGTGAGATTATTACCCAAAAGGGAAATCCTTAACAGATGAAAGACAAAAGCCAGTGGATACCTAATCCTGCCCCTGTCTACCAGGTGAACAGTTGTGGCAGGCATTCTGAACACTTCTCAGGATGTCTCAACACAATTGAACCCCTATCATCCACAGTGGTGGTCTCAATTATATACCATATATGGGAGTATTGACTTTTCCTCCTGTCCTGTCTTTCTGTGTTCTTTTACTGGAATCAACAACCCAGAGGACTACCTATACTTTGATCTTTATTTTGGGCTCTGTTCAAGAGAACCTACTGCAACAAAGTGTGACAGAGAAATCACTCTGTGTTCTTTGCAGTTTCCTCTGTACTGAGCGCAATTAAAAACTGTTCTTTAGTCTCCTTGAAGTAGTGCTAGCATTAGCTGACTAACGGAAAGTCAGTAGCAGCAACTAAGCTATGAAAAAAATCAAAGTATGTGGAGAACAAGTTCAAAGTTAAGGATTTCTTGTCATTCCTAAAGCACTCTACTTATGTCTATTCTAGCTCTAGTATTTACTACTCTCTAAGAAAATTGTTGCTTACATGTCTTTCCCCTTACCTAAACCTCACTTGGGTGTTAGTTTCTTGCACAGATGTGTTGCAGAGTAAGCTTTTAGTAAATGTTTGTGAATAGATAGCCTAATATATGAACAAAACATGAAGAAAACCTTGAGTCAGTAAGAAGTTGTGAGAATTAAATCCTTTTAATTTACCCCATATTCACTGTCTTGATAACATGGCCTTTCCCTTTCTCTATGAAGGGAATATTTGTGACTATTTCCTATCTACAAATATTTTTGCTCAAGTCTTTCTTCAACACAAATCAAAAATCTTCTTGGGTTCTTTTCTATATGATTCTACTTAAGGGCTACCCTTCCTATCCCAGCTCACAGCCAGACTTTGCTAATGAGTTGTCTGTATTCTCTGTCTATGCCTGCTCACTTCCTACTCAATTTTCAACTTCCTTCATTCTGGCTTCTGTCTGCACCACAATATTGAAACTCATCAATGTCACTGGAGGATCCCTTGGCACTAAAGCCAATGGATATGATATAGTCTTCATCTCACTTGACTTCTTAGCAGCAGCCTTCACAGTGATTCTCTATGCCTCAGCTCCGTTGCTGTCACATCACGCTCACTTAGATTTCCTCTTGGTTCTCTGGATGCTGCTGCTCAGTCTGTAGGCTTGTCTTCTCCATGTTCCTTGAAATAAGTCTAGACTTTCTCTAGGTACCTTATTTTCACTTGGCACACTGTTTTTATACAGTCTCGTGTACCCTTTGTATGCTGATTATTCCCAAATCCATCATCATATTTCAGATCACTCTTCCCATTTCCATATATTTATTATATTTTCTTTCCATTCAATGTACAGTTTTGAAAATTCCACAAGCACTTCAAAGTAAACAGACTAAAGACTGAATCTAATGTTTGTGTACTTCTACCTTAATCTATCACTCCACCCATGTTACTGTCTTAGCAAATGGCAGGTGGATGCCTAGTCAAAACTTGTAGAAAAATTGACAGAAGTGTTTTGAGCCCTATTTTCTTCCTACATTATAATGATTAAGTCTAAACCCTAAGAATTTCTCAAAAATCTACCTTTCCTTCACCATTCAGACAGCTCCTTACATCAGGTCCTGGTCATCTCTCACAAGGACTTACAAAGTATTATCCCATGCCTGCATCTCACAATATTTAAATTACTTCTTCTCAAGTCTGTATTCCCTACTAGGTTGAATGCTCTTTAGTAGCAAATTATGTTGTTTGGCATATTTACATTTTAGAACCTGGTATAACAGGTAATTAAAATGTATTAGTCGAACAGATAAGTAAAGAGATGAATGGATGAATCCTACTCTGAATTTTCTTCATGAGTGTGTGTGTGTGTGTGTGTGTGTGCGTGCATGCGTGCGTGTGTGTGTGTGTGTGTGTGTATGTGTCTATGTTTTTTTATGTCCCTGGAGCAAAAGAAGGTGAAAAATCTTAAGATTATACAAGGGGTTAATATTCAAAAATAGACAAGGAACTTATACAACTCAATAGCAATACATTTTTAAAAATACTTTTTAAAAACAATGAGCAAAGAACTTGAATACACATTTACTAAGAAGACATACAAATGTCCAGCAGGTATATGAGAAAAGGTGTGCAACATCACTAATTATCAGGGAAATGTACATCAAAAGCACAATGAATTATCACTTCCCACCTATTAAGACGTCTATTATCAAAAAGAAAAAGACGTAAGTTGGGCATGGTGGCACACACCTGTAATCCCAGCAACTTGGGAGACTGAGGCAGGATGATCACAAGTTTGAGGTCAGCCTCTGGAACACAGCAAGACCCTGTCTCAAAGTAAAAAGAAATAGAAATGTAGCTAAGTGGTAAAAGCACCCCTGGGTTTAATCCCCAGTACCAAGAATAAAAAATAATAGGAAAAAGAAAACAAGAGACAAAAATAGCAAATGTTAGAGCTGATGTAAGGAAGCCCTTAAAGATGGTTAGTAGGAATGTAAATTGGAATTTACATTATGAAAAGCAGTATGTAGTTTCCTCAAAAAACTAAAAATAGAACTACCACATGATCCATCAACTTCATTTGTGTGTATATATCCACTATGTATATATCCAAAAGAAACAGGAAGTCAGTGTCTTCAAGAGATATCTGCACTCCCATGCACAGTTTAGCATTACTCAGCAGATAATTAAATAAAGAAAATGTGGTATACATACACATTTTTGGAATACTATTCAGCCTTTAAAAAAATGATATCCTGTCATTTGTAACAAGATGGATAAGTCTAGAGTTCATTATGCTAAGTGAAATAAACCAGACACAGAAAGACAAATACTACATGATCTCATTTAGATATGGAGTCTAAAAAAGTTGAACTCATTAAAATTTTGTCATCACACACATGAAAAAAGGTAACCATGTGAGGTGATGGATGTGTTAATTAACTTGATTGTGCAAATAATTTCACAATATATACATATATCATATTTCATACCTTAAATGTCAAGTTAACTCAAATTTAAGGCTCTTTGTTTTGTTATTAGTGCTTTCTTAGTACTTTACAGTTATGCATATAAGGGGTTCATACATACATGTACTAAAATTTGCTGTATTTCAGTCTTCAGTACTTCCTCTTTTCTCCCCTTCTCCTTCCTCTATTCTCATTCTTCTATTCTACTAGTCTTCTTTCTATGTATTGGTTTTAATTTGTGCATTATAGAGATACATGAAGGTGGGATTCACTGCAGTATTTTTTTAATTTGATCAAATCTATCAGCTGTGTCAGTACTGTCTACAGAGAAAGAGGTAAAATTTACATAGATGTCTACTTCTTTTGTATTGTTTTCACATATTTCTGAAGTTTTGTCTTACATGATTCTTATATTTTAAAGATTTGTGGACTTAACTCCCCTTTCATTGTTTCTATGCAAAAAAGATTTGACAAACCTATTAATAATGTTAAATGAAAATATTAAAAGAATAGCAAACTGCTTAAAGGAACAAATGCTACCAAGGACATTGCCAAAATCAACATGAACACAATAAGTCAGTTACAAGTTATCCTTGTCTATTAATTAAAATAAAATTCATCAAGCATTCTATTAGATAATGCTTTATTAATTCTTACTGAATTTAGCTAAAGTAATAAAATGCATGAATAAAATCAATGCTAAATATGGAAGATTTTTACCAATTCAGACTGACTCTCTCTAATGAGTTTGATTTAGCAATGTCTTATGGTATCTGAATAAATGTAATTTTGAGGAAATAATATGTTCTTTATTGATTTTGTGTTCTACATGTTTTTATCTCCAGAACAATTGGATCTTCTTCTGTATGTAGATATTTGTGTATATTTAATTGCATTGAAATACTCAGGCATCTCTACTTAATCTATTTTTTATTTAGTTTTTAGCAGTTATACCAGGGAGACAAACATTTTACAATTAATCCTCTTGTTCATGGGACTATTTTTATTAAACAGTAGGAATTGATTTGAGTAAAAGATTCCATTTCATGTCCAGACTGAAATAGCCTTAATCACTGCTCTTTATATAATGTTTTAGTAATTTAGTAATACTAGTTCCTCTTCTCTTATGCTTCTTTCATCCAGAGCATTCCTTGCTGTTCTCTTATGTTTATTTATCCAGATGAACTTGAGGTACAACCCCTCATACCAAAAATATGTATATGTATTGTTTCAAGTTCTATCTAAAAACACGTTAGTGTTTTCATTAGGATTGTCTGTAATATACTGATTAATGTTAACAGAATAAATATATTTTGAATTATAAATAACTTGGTGTTTCTTTACAATCACTTAATCCTTTTTAAAATATCTCAGTAAATGTTTATTTTCTAGTTTATATAAGTGTTGCACATTTCTTGTGATATTAATGACTACGTGCTTTAAATTTTCTAGCTATTTATGTGTGAGATTTTTCTTTCATTTTATTTTATATCTGGTAATTTTTTGTGCAAATAAAAATCTCTGGATGTATTTTATTAACTTTGTAATTAGATACCTCACTGAATTCTCTTGTTTTGAATGGGGCCAAAGTTGATTCTTTTTAGTTTTCCAGATAGAGAATCACATTATTTGAAAATATGAATAATTTGATTCTTTAATTTGTCTACTTGCATCCAGAAATGTATGTTACCAGGTTAGTCTTATATGCAGCTCTGTCCTTTTCATCATGAGCTGACTATTTTTGTTTTCATTTTATTTATGTTATTGTTGTTTTGGTGGCTTGGAGGAATTGTTTATACTATTCACAAGGTTATTATTTTTTATTGCTTTTACTTCTCTTGATAATAGTGAAGGCTGATATTTATATTTTTATATACCTACTAACTTTGTGAATTTAAATGATATACTTAAATATCTACTTATTGATTTGTGGTGTTTAGATGATATCTTTTGGTTTCTCTTCATGGATAGGGAAGAGAGTCATGTGGTTATACATTTTCCCACTCTCCTCCTCTCACACTTCCAGATTTTTGTCAGCTTTATTATAATTTTTACATTATCAGTATTTAACATTCTGGTCTGTAATTATAATTTCTATAGTGTTTCATTTTAAATTAAAAATATTAATAGAATTAGTACGAGCTCCTAACATTTCTGTACCAACGCATATTTTTTTCAAAGGGGATTCCTGAATGCTATTGCCCTGGAAGAAACTCTACAGATCTGTTTTCAGGTTATGACCATTTCTTTGCTTAAATAAAGTTTGAGTTTTCTCTATTGCCTCTTATTATTTCTACAATTTTGTGGAGGACTTTATTGAAGGAAGCAGAATGGAAATACTATTAATCTGCCATCTTTTATCTGATGTCTTCTGATTTACTGTTTCTTAATGAACTGCTTACTTTACAGTGGTAAATTTGAGAATTTGAGTCCTATATCTGTCACAATGACTTGTGACATTAGGCTTTGGGGTATTACTTAACCTCTCCGAATCTCAGCTTTCTTGTTTGTAATGGGGAGTTATCATAGGGTAAGTGTATTTCTAGGTTTCTAGGAAGTTCCATGTTATGATTATTGTTGGTCTCATGCTGCTTCAGGTTCCTAGGGCTACATCAACTGCAGTACTCACACATAAAGACTTAATAGAAATTCCCTCTAATAATCATCATCTTTATACAAACCTCTACTGAATAAAGAACATTGCTTATGCAAACTTTGCTTTTGTACAGAGGTAAAAAATGTGTATTATTTGGTTTCAATATCTGAGTACATGAAAAGAGGCTGGGAAAGTTTTATGAGGATATCAAGTAGAGATATATCCATTCACCAATCCCAAAATAAAATAAACAAGGAAATTTAAGTCATTGAAATAATAAGAATAAATTATTTTAAATGATTTATCACTGCAATTTGTAAATATACAATTGAGAAATGGATGATGTAGCAGGAGCTTGTGAAGCATCATAGATCTCACTTCCATTTAGTATGCTCATTTACCTATATGAAGTTTCTAGTGGAAATGGAAATGACTTTCTTTAAGGACTGTGATGACTGTACTATTATTTTAGCATAAGGGAAAGATTAGGTTATATGCTACATTTGCCTTTGGACCAAATATTGCTCCTTAACTAGGAGATACAATGAAAAACAATTGGGCACAACCAGAAGGAGACTAAGTCTTCTCTGCATTTCTCTTCTTCAATATTTGCAAAATATACCATCTCATTAACTTTAAATATATCCAAATAATATCATTAGAACTAAATGTAGGTATACATACTTGGGCACATGCAATAAAAATCAACAAGAAAATAATTAACATTCCAACATAAAAAATAAAAAAAATTAAAAAGAAGCATACTAATTAACTACTGTTTATTGCATAACTACTTTCTGCCTCGTTGATACTATCATTTATGCATGTTTGTCTCTGATTTGCTTAATCATAAATATCATATCAAATGAAGATGGTTACAATAGAATGAAATATTAATAGAACTTTTGCTTTTAACTATCCTTCTTTCCAAATTTACATGTTTATATATGGTTTCACTAAACAAAATATCAATATTGTTCATAGAGATTATTTTTTCAAAATACTTTGGAATGATTATTTCATTAATAAAGGAATGTACATGGAGTGCTCTTAATAGAGTGCCTTGGATTATTTCAATAGAGTCATGTATTTAGTCCAATGTGATATGTTATTTCCATGGGTATATTGGTTGTAGAAATTAAAATACATATTACCCATTCCTTTAGTTTAAGTCCAATTTTTTAGCATCTTTTAAAGCATATTCTAAAAGTATACTAAGTAAAATTAGTTTAATATTGCCTTGAAAACTAACAACAGAATGGTAAACAAAAGTATTTTGAAATAAGTCATAATTTATATGAAATTTAGTATTTAGTTAAAGAAAACTTAGAAGCCAATTTGAACTTGCAGAAATATTTATTAAATCATCAAGGCAATATTGGCTATTTTCAGGGTAGTTTCAAGTTTAAACCTCGTATTAAAATATATAATACACAAAATCTAGCATGCACAAAAGTAAATTCAATAAGTATAATAATGAAACTGGAAAAGTGAAACCATTAAAATGTAAAAGAAATACAGATAAAATGAAACATATCAGGAGGTGAAAGGAATGTTTAATTACACAAATAAATTACAATTGAAAAGTTTTATAAATTTTATTCCATACAATTTTTAACTTTACGGCTTTAAATAATAGATATTGGAAAAACTAAATATAAGTCCTTAAGATCAATGTTAAAGACAGGTTGATATCTCTAATATATCAAAAGTACTTAATAATCAACAAGAAAATACTAACATACCAAAATAAAAATAAAAAAGAGGCATAACTAATTAACAGAGGAAATACAGTCAGTTAACCCATAAAAAAAAGTCAACCTAACTAATAAATAGGTTTACATCTAGCCATACATATTCATACTGAGGGGTGGTGGGACAATGTGTCTCTAGCAGGTATATAAATTATAAATTGTTACACATTCTGGAAAGACTTATGATAATATTTATCAAAGACTTCAAAACTGTCATACTATTCAGTGAATAGCTATCTAGGATTATAAATATAAGTAAATGTAGTCAAAAATTCATGTACAAGGTATGTATCAGAATAATATTTCTAATAGTAAAAAGTATCAATGATCCAATTACTGAATAATAAAATAACTACATTATTATTCATTCATATAGATATTTTATAAACATTAAATGTATATGATTTTTAATCTTAGGTATATTTTATATTTCTTAAGGACACAAAATAATGGAAAAATATGTAAGTATCTTAGAGAAAATATAATTTTTGAAGAATGTTTATAACATGAGAAATTCTTTTTGTGCTGGACAGACTAAGGTGGCCTCTAAAGATTTTTTCCTCCTGATGTTCTTACTTTATATATTCCTCTTCTCTTGAGTAGGGGCAGGACCTATAGCTTTTGTATAACCATCAAAATACAGCACAGGTGATGAAATATTACTCCTGTGATAATGTTTCATAGTTGTTAGCACCAACCTTGCTAGTAGACATATCTCCAATTTCTGGATTTGATGAAGCAAGTTGGCATGTTTCAATTTCCCTATGGAGAGGTCCACATGGTAAGGAAGTAAAGGGGTTCTCCAGCAGATGGCCAGTGAAAATAATTGGCCCTCAGTCTGACAGCCTGCAAAGAACTGAATCCTGCCAACAACCACTGGAGCTTGAAAGTAAATTCTTCCCTAGTTGAGCCTCACCACTGGCCAATATTTTGACTGCAACTTTGTAAGACACTGAAATAAGATTTAATACAGCTGTGAGCAAACTCCTGATGTATACAAAATATGTGACAATAAATATGAATTATCTTAAGTCACTAACTTTATGGTGATAATATGGGTGGCGATAGCTAATTAATCCAGTATCAAATTATTAAATAACAGTATGAAACCCATATATATTGTGTTTGTCACTCATTTTTGTTGCATAAATAGCTGCCAAACCTTAATGGCTTACAAAAGCACTCATTTTAAGTTGGGTTTTATGTTGTGGTTGCAAGGCACCTATGGCTACTGTAACTGTTTAGTTTTCTTTCTTTTCTAACAAAACAAAAGCTTTTATTTTTTATTTGCACCTGATTTATTCCATTCCTTTATCATGGATTTTGTTATTAAGTGATCTTACATTAAATATAATTTAGAAAGTATAGCTGATTATTCTTTCCCTCATAGAAATGGTACCACAATAAAATATTCAATAACTTGCTAAATCTTTGCTTATAAATAAAAAATGTTCAAATATCCCTAAATAAATTGACTACAATGATATATATATATATATATATATATATGTGTGTGTGTGTGTGTGTGTGTATGTGTGTATACACATATATGTACATAATTTCAATATCTACTTCAAAGGATAAGAGGAAACACTATAATGTGATATTGGTGTTGTTTTTGACATGGGGTGTCTCCTGAAAGCTCATATGTGAGACAATGCAGGAATATTATTCATATTCTAATCATTCAGAAAATTATTAGATATAAGAGTTGTAACCTAATCAGTGGGTTAATCCATCAAATGGATTAATAATTTGAATGGATTAATGGGTGATAACTGTAGGCAGGTAGGACACAGGTGGAGGAAGTGGGGGAAGCATGCCTTTGGGGATTATATTATCCCTAACTACTTGCATTTAAAATCTTTACTTTCTGGCTCTCATAAATTGAGCAGCTCTCCTCCACCACACCTTTCTACCATGACATGCTGCCTCACCTCAGGTCCAGAGCTATGGAGTTGGCCAACTGTGGATTGAACCTCTGAAACCATGAACCTAAAATAAACTTCTTCCAAGTTTTTCTTGTCAGGTCTTTTAATCACAGCAATGAAAAGCTGACTAACTAGAAACTCAGGTAAAAAATGATGCATAGACACAAGAAGCAACAGATCCCACTCAGGAAAAGATGCACCAAAGATATTTACATTTATTTTATTTTTTTAAAAATTGAACGAAAGGACCCAGTTTATGAGTTAATATTAAAACTTGACCAATGGTCAAAACTTAAGTTCCCAGCATTCATTCACATCTTCAACTTATCTTAATCCAGAAATGTATTACCATGAATGCTTTAATATCTTTCATTAATAACCATTGAAGGAATTGAAATTATTTCTGTAAAACATTAATCCTAGCAATGTTAATTTAAAAGCAGGTTGACAGCACTTAGCTCACATTTCAAACACAAATGAAAACAACAAAACATGGAAATCAGATCCATGTTGTTGTTAGTGCATAATGTTCTAACCCTACTTGATGGTCATGGCTCAACTTGGATCACACTTAATAAAAAAGCAAAGTGCATACAGAGACTTATAACAATTTTAAAGACAAAATGGATCTTAATGTGTAGTCAGAATAATAAACTCAACATGTATGACAAATAGGGGCTCTGATTAACTGTTTATAAATACTTTAGATTAGGTCTAATTATACTGAAAGTTGAGTTCGTTTGAAATCTTCAAAAAATGTTTTGTTAGACTTCAAATAGAGCTTGCTGTAGTTTAACATTTCTATTAAAGGAATGTAATGAATTACTTGTTATTCAAGTGTGGCTCCTGCTTCCTACTATTTATCTTTAAGGAAATTAATAGACTCTTCAACTTCCACTCTGTCTTGACTATTTTCAATAATTCTCTTTGTAGTGATTTGTACACCATTAGCTATTTTAGTAGAAGTCAGTGAAGTTGCCCATCCTACTACTACCAAATGATGTGGGAAAAAATGAAGTGAAGTCCCTGTGAGCTCATGGCCTGAATGAAGTAAATCCTACACCCAAAGAAGAAAATTTACCTGCAAAGTATTGAAATCTACTGAAGGCAGAAAAACAACCTGAACGATAACTTCTGCTTTACTGGGGATCAATTTGGATTCCCTAAAGTCCTCAAATGGGTCTTTAAGGAAGTCAAATGGAAATGGGTCCCTTCTACCACAAAAATTCTCTGAAGACATCATCTGGATTCCATAATGTGAAGCCAAACTCAAGACTATCAAAATGACTTCTACCTCTTCATCATTTAATCCTTCTTTGCCAAGTTTATCAAAGATGTCTCCTTTTTTATCATTTGATAACACCTCACAGGCATCAGTTACTTGTTGGAATTTTCTGTTTCTTATTTATTCTCAGGAGTTTTATCTGGATGCCCCACCAGTGACAATTTCCAATATGCCTTTTTAGTATCCTCATGAGAGGCATGTCTCTGCCTTTCTAGAACTTCATAGTAATCCATCATGTTTTATCAGGATATCGGAACAAGTCCAGGGATGCTGGTGGTTATGGTAGCTTTTGCACATGCTTTCTTTTCTCTCTCTTTCTCTTTTCTTGATTTTCTTCTCTCTTATATCTTGATTGACTTCGTTTCACACATCTTCTGCTTCTGGGACCCTGGCTAAAGGAGCAGTTCCTGGGTTAGACTTTCCCATTCTGGTGCCAAAGAGGAAAAGCTTGTACCATGAGATGAATCCTGAACCATTCAATTGCATTTAAAGCTTCTGTTTAGATATGAATTATATCACATCCATTTGTTATGGTTGTAGAATTGAAAGCCCTATTTCCTGGCTGAACATATCTCATCTTCTAACACTTCTCATAGTTCCTTGCAATAGTCCTTCTACCAGGCCTTCTCAGAGGCCCTTTCCTAAAAAGCACAGTAAGCAGTAGGATTTCTCACATCAAATTTCTTTCATGCTTCAAATCTTTTCTTTTTCCACTTTTGCCACAGCCTGGGAAACCCATTGCTTTTAAAGGGCTTGCATGATTAACTCAGGCCCACCCAGATAATCTCCATACATTAAGGTCAATTTACTTGGGACTTTAATAATGTGTGCAAAATACCATCACAACAGTACCTTGATTAGTGTTTGATTGAATAACAAGTAGATTGAATCTTGGGGAGGGGAGGCAACTTTAGAATTCTGCTCACTGTGCTTCTGTATTACTATTATAATCAGAAAAATCTATTTTAAATATCCAAATGTATACTAGCAATTAAAACTGAGATGAAAGGAGAAAAAAACATTCAAATTGAAATCAAAGCCATTTTCAAATCATGGCTCATCCTCTAACTATGTGTGTTTGAACAACTTATTTAACATATGGATACAATAGTAACTAACTAATCTAGTTGTTTTGAAGACTATAAAGCTTGTAACTTCCCTAGCAAAACACCTCACATACTGGTTTCAAAAATTGGAAACTCATTTTATGTTATTGTAATTTTTACAAATAAATTCCTGATATTTATCATGTGAATAAAGCAAGCCAGTAAGATATATTAATAGATAGATGATAGGTAGATGATAGATAGACAGATAGAGAAAACCCAAAATTTATTTTTGATGATTTGATATTCCCCTCTGTATCAAGATATCATCATTAAAAATATTATAAAATGTGAAGAATTCTATCTGTATCTCATCAGTGTTGTTCTTACTCTTGGCAAGGAAGTAGGATGCAAAAAGGATATGAGATGTTCCTTTGCCCAGGCTATGAGTTTTTCTTTGCAGCACCTTGCAATATGTGCCAAAACAAGCGATGAGACACCAGATCTGAAATAAAACCCATCTTTCTCATAAAGAATTACAAATAGCTGTCATTTTATTTCCAAGACCTCTGCTTCAGTTTTTTTTTAAATGAATTTTTCTTGGAATATGATCAACAATCAATGAAAGAAAGGCACTAAAATGCCAAATCAATGCCTCTGATACATAGTTTTCTAACTGGTGAACACAAACCTAGAAAAACAGTCTAAAATGTCTGCTCCGTCTTATTTATCCATAATAATAACTTTTACATTTTCAAAATAAAATATTATCCCCACAAGTTAGAAACTCATGAAAACACATATGGAAGAGTCCAGATAGATACTCAAATTCAATGCCATCATTTTTCAAGTAGGGAAATTGAGGCATGAAAAGGAGAAGGGATCTGTTCAACAGACCACCTCAAATACTTCTGAGTTATTTTTAGAGCAGTATGGTAAATAGGAACTTTCTGACCCTCAACAAGGTAATGACTGGATATTATTCCCCTTGCTAACAAGATACTTGTCTACTTAGGCCATTTCTTCCTCTAAGCAATTCACTGCCAGCTGGGTTGGGCATATGTCCAAATTCAGGCATTAGAATGCCAGTAAGCACACTTTGTTTTCTCTACCTCTCTCTTTCACCTGAATCTCAGAAAGGGTCAAGATGTACTCATGCACACCAAAATGTTATGATTTCATAAGACCTTCAGAATCAGTTATTCTAGATGTATCTCTGTGTTAACAGAATATAAGGGAAAAGATTTTATAACTGTAGACTCATCCATTATTGATTAATTCAATTGGGAGAGAATAATGCTATATTCAATATGGAATAGGTTTTTATACTAGTAGAATTCATGGACTGGGGATTGTAGAGAAACATCTTCTCGAGCTCACTGCTAAAGCATACTGACACTTGGCAGGCTACAAGTCCACAATTTGTATAAGACAAGGTTTTAACATTCTCTGGCAAGGTTTCCTTCTGGACACATGCAAGTTACCACATGGGAACTGCTACACTGATAGCTATTTTGAATAAAAACCTAGCTGTGAAATGCAGAAGGATCTTGTGGAGACATGCCCCATATCAGATGCAAGTGCCCTAAGGAGGCTGTGCTGTAGTTGGTTTAGTGCTGACTTTCTGCATCCTCCCTTCTTAAAGTTCTCTTCCTTTCAAGGTCCATATTAACCCCTATCTCCTCCAGGTTTTGCATCACCTTCCCATGAGACAACTTATTAGATTAAGGGAGAAAGCAGAAAGTGATTTGATGGCCTGACACTAGTACAGAGTGCCTTTTGCCCAGTATCATAGTAGTCACCAAAGTGACCTGCAAGGTGGCAGGGACCTTCCCAAAGCTACCACTGGAGGAGGGGCAAGAAAACTGTCTTCCATCAGTACAGTTGGCAGATGCAAGACAGAGATTGACTGCCATCAGTAGGAGGGCAGGAACACAATGAAATTCCCACCTCAGAGGCCCACTGCATGTTGCTAAGACTGAAGCTGGAGATGTAAAGGTGAAGGCCTCTATTGCACAAGTTTCTCACTGAATAACAAAGAAACAGCAGGTAGCTGCTGAGGGAATGCAAAAGTGTGGAGAGCTCTCTGTTACACAGATGTGCAAGATCTGACAAAGCTGAGGGTGGAACAGAACACTGAAAAAAGATTTCAAACATCCTAAGCCCCACAATAAGCACAAGGCAGAGACCCATCACTTAAGGAATGTGTCAGTTCCTTTAGGCATGTGTACAATGAAGGTAACTATAGCAACAACAAAACCTAAATCCAGCTCAACTGCTGATTAGCTTGACTCAACACTGCACATTAACAGCCTGGCAAAAGTGTCATGCACATTTCTGGGCATAAATACAATTACCTCATTAAGGAAATGCAAATTAAAATCACAATTACATATTGCTACACACCTACTGGAATGGTTGCAAAACAAAGACCTGACAATATCTAATGCTGGTGAGAATGCAAAATGAAGAGAACGCTCAGAGATTCCCAGTGTGAATGTAGAATGTATAACCACATTGGAATGCAGTCTGTCATGTAAAGTTAAATATAATCTTCTCATATGATCCAGCAACAATTTCATATCCCAGGTAAGAAAAATAAAAACTAAGATTCACATATAACCTCTACAGATGGTTCCTGATTTATGAGGTATGCCTAATGGAGGAGGGGTAGATATGAACTTCAGAGACATAAGGCAATTGGGAGAAGTAATGGGAAAATTCTGTCATGACTATGGTTCATTATATTACACTTTTCAAGTTTCATCAAACTTTATAAATTAAAAGGTTGTGAATTTTAATGTAGGTAAACTTTACCTCAAATTGACTTCAAAAATTAAAAAAATAATAAGAGAAATGAAAAATTACAATGAAAAAATTAAAGATTTGAACTTTTATGGGATAAACTTTTATGGGAATTACAGCTAGCAACTAGCTAGAGCTTGCAACTTGCTGGAAGAATATCTTAACTGTCGTTCAGAGAGTCACAGTAGATTTTTATGTGGTACCATTGACTCCTGGTAGAACTATTTTGGGAGCAGCTAACAGGACTAATAGAATGGTCAGATAGGGCCAAAGAGTCAGTGAAGCATTGGGCAAATACTTGTAATCTCATCCATTCCTAAATCTCTGGCATGCTGACATTTAGTTTGCATGTATGGCCACCAAACACATCTCAGTAATCTCTCAGTATCACATGCTTTTACTTACTTTAACTAAGAGTATTCTATAAATGTGTGATTGAATCCAATATTTATGCATTCAGATTTTTTTCTATAAATAAATGAGTAAGAAAAAATATTTTCCCATCCTGTGCTCTAATTTTTAAGAAGACAATGTTAATCTCCTCTTTGAAATAGTAAACTTCTTGAAAATACTTAGTTGAGCTACAGTATACTGGGAAATTGATATAAATTTTTATAACAATTTTGCGAAGTGTATCTTACCTTAACAAATGAGGAAATTGAAACTATGAAATATTAAATAATTTGTCTATGGTCATACTAAAGCCATGTGTATTTCATGCCTCAGTATGTGCTCTTTCTACCATGCCAATGAGCCTTCACATGAGACTAAGAGGTAATGCCCTCAGTCGTACTATAGTATTTCAGCAGAGGAAAAAAAAAGACCTTATCTGACAGATGAGATACTTAAGTTTGAAAGTGGTTTAGCAACTTGCCCAAGGTTATAGGTCATGTGCTGAAGTAGTTCAATTGAAATCCAGATCCCATAACTCCCAATCTAGCAATCTTTCCAACTTTCTTGATTGGGAATAAATGACCACTCAACAAGATGATGATCAGATGATCACACCAAGGGGATAAGTTGATTCCCATTATAGTCACTGAACTGCTCCCCTTGCAAAAAAATATTAAAGTACCTCTGATCACAGGAGGACCTGGCAAGAAATAATGGCAAAAAGAATTAGTATATAAAGGAGCTCTTCATTCATACCCTACTGAGGATAGATCACTGCAGCTATCCTCATCATGGCCCTACCTCTATCCACATAACAATTATACTAAGGGAACATGTTAGCAAGAAGAGCTAAAGAAGCCCCAAAGTGGGATGCAACTAGATGCTCAAAATGGTTGTCTTTGTTCTAGCACATTAAATTTAAAATCCTCCAGAGAAACTGTTTATCACAGGTCAGATCTCTAAAAAAATAGGATTATTTTGGGAATTATTATTAAAGGCTTTAAAGCAAAAACAATGGCTGCAATGAAATCTATAATACTAATAACTAGAATTGTGTGACATCTTATCTTGAGACATATAATGTTATAAGGCCTTTGTACGTGTGTGTGTACATGTATGTGTATATATGAACTTGTATACATGTGCGTATACATGCATATGTTTGTACATGTGGCATGTATATTGTACATGTATTTGTATGGATGGGTGGATGTGCATGCATATGTGTGTATGTATATATACACACACATATATATACATATATGTAATAGCTTATTTTATTCTCTTCATGATTTTATGAAGCTAATTTCATTATTACTCTTTTATAATTGAGAAAATTTAAGTAAAAAGAACCTAAATAACTTTCCCAAAGTCATATAGTCATAAAAGAGAGCCAGGCAGGAGCTTTAGAATTCACTTTTGTAACCATCGCACTGGATCTGAAACCTTCTGCTACAGCTACAGCACATTTGAAGGGAGATTCAATTGAATTCCAAAATGACTGATGCTCATTTAAATCTATTGTGAAATATTTCCCCTCTTTAGTAAGGTTTTCAGTTTTCCAGTGGATATAGTTAACAGACTATTTCTTACGGAACCAGCTTTCAGTAAAAGAAAGCCACAGTGTGAAAGCCTACGAAGACTTCAGTTTGATTTCTGATTCTGTCACTTGCTGATTGAACTCTTGGGCATGTTACTTAATTATCTCAGCCTTGGATCTTCAACAACAAAACCAACATAATTTTCTTGACCTTGTAGGATTGTTTTGTGTACTATTCAGAATCCTAGTATGATTGACCCACAAAAGAGTGATTGGAGAGGTTCAATGAAGAGACTATTTACAAGGTGCGATCACATTTCAGGGAAACCAGCATAACTTCATAGCAATAGAGAGAGGCCATTGTCACTCCTCTGCCTGAATGATCCAAGAAGAAGAGTTACAGGGACCCAAATAAAATATCTGTAACTGTGGGTAGGATAAAATTGCCTGAGAGGAACTAGAGGTTTTAGTTAATGGATACCACCAGATTTTGATGACAATATGGGAGAAATTCAGGAAAATAAATTGTCTGCACTTTCTATCCTCCCTTGCTTCAATTTCCCACCTCTTATTCACTGAACCCAACAGAAGCCAGAGGGCAAGTGGACCAAGTTTTTGCAGCATCCCTGAGTACCAAGTTAAAGTTGAAGAGTTGATCCACAGAGAACAGTGATAACAAAAGGAGGTGGATGATACTGAGGCAATGCCTGACATGCAGCAGGGGATTCATAATTACTAATTTGCTTTTTTCCTCTAGTGGACATCTATTGCTTCCACCACCTCAGCATTGTTTACCCTTCTTTCAATAGCATCACTTTTCCTTGGTATATATGCACACACCACATAACAGTAAAGAGAATGGTTGTAAAAAGTGTATCAGTGCTTGAAAACTTCATTTTTAAAGACATTCTGTAGCATAGTAGTTAAAAGCATGGCCTCTAGCATGAAACTGCCTGAACTCTGATAACAGTTCCTTCACTTACTAACTGTGACCTTGGGTATATATCCAGCATCTTGCTGAGTGTCAATTCCCATTTCTATATAAAGGGAGCCTAATACTAATAGTGACTTAATAAGGTGATTTTGAAGATTAAAGAATTCAATATACAAAAGTACTTAGCATAAAAATTGAAAAAAGCTAATAAGCCTGTGTGCCAGTCTTGCTTATTATATTTCCATGTGG